>NC_045545.1:3297854-3315354 GCF_009769535.1 Thamnophis elegans
GAAGACTAGGGCGGCGCAAGAGAGAGAGGGGGGGGGTGATGAGGACAGTTGGGGGGGTAGGAAGGAAAGAAGACCTCTAGGTAGCCCCCCTCCAGCCGTCCCGCTGCTCCAGCCCCGCCTTCGCCCTTCCTTGTGCCCGGTTGACTTCTTGGCATTCAAACTTTGGACGGGGAGGAGGCGCGGGGCGGCCGCTGGTTGCCCGCCTGCCGCGGCAGCTCCGGGTGGCGCCGCTGCTCCCGCGGCTGCTGCTGGTGCTGCTGCTCCTGGGGTTGAGGGATCCCCCCAGCGTTCATTGTACTTCCGATCGCCGACGGTGGAAGAAAGCACCCCAAATCCCCGCGGTTAGCCTTAGTTCCTTTTTTGGGTGGGCAGGATCGAAGAGGCTTCCCGGTTAGAAGAGTCCCGTCAGTGGTGAGGAGAAGGACGACGAGGAGGAAAGAGAGCCAGGCACCCCGTCGGCGCCGAGGTTGCCCTTCTTCTGCGTGGCGGATCCTCCGACAGACCGCGGCGACACCTCCCTGGCTCTCGCCGTGGCTAAGAGGAGCTGGCAAACTTAAGGAGCGGACGCGGTGAATTGGGGAGTGGCGGGAGGGAGGGGAGAGAAAGAGAGAGAGGGGGGGGGCAAGCGCGGGAGCGCTTCACTTCAAAGCCACCTTCTTGCAAACTGCCAGCGGAGTAGAAGGGATTGCAACGCTTCTACAAGCTCCGAGCGGTCCTAAAGCCGAGAGAGCTCCCGCGCGAGGGAGCTCCATCCTCCCCCTCTCCACTCCTGACGCTCCGCTTAGCCGCCTCCGGGGATCTGCTTGCCCCGCTTAGGCGACCGTCTTACCAACTCCTACATTTGACCTCCAGCCCTGCAAAGGAAACCTGCTTTAAAGCTTCTTAGGACCCCCAGATTCAAAGTCCCCATTTTTCTTGCACCTTCTTGTATAGACTTGATTTTTCAAACACCGGTCCAAGTTTTGCGTTCTCCCTCTTTTTTTTACAACGTTTGGCCAACGATTTTGAAGTCTGTTGAGACTGTTGCCTGCGAGTTGTGTTGTGCGTGCTGCAACCACAACCCCCCCACTCCTCACCACCACCACCCAAAGAAAACGATTTCTCCAGAGGAAGGCAAGAAGCGGCGATCTGCAAAGGGGTTAGATCCCCGCTCTCACGTCTAAGCACCCCTTCGCTCCGGATCGCGTCACATGCGCCGATTTACTTTTCCCTTTAATTCGTTTCTGATTGGTGTGAGACCGAATGAGGAGTTTTCCTAGGCAACAGCCTGCTTTATATAGTCTCGAGGCTTCGCTTTTTTCTTTTTAACCTGGTGGAATGAAGAGCCAGCAAGAAAAATCATCTGGCGACGCCGCTATTAAAGTTAAGCATTTTTAAAGTCTTGATGATTTTTTAAAGGGTTAGAAATGTACATACTATGTATATTTTTCAAGGCGTGTGAAAAATGTTGGGCAGCTGAAATTCCGCTGGTTATACAGCTTGATCAGTTTCGAAAGTAATGAATCTGTCAAGGCTCCCCCAGTTTAGAGACATTTAATAAAATGAATTTTTTTGAGACTTGTTTTATTAATTTCATATGAACCCTTATTGTTTCTATAGCACTACTATCTGGTGGGGAAACCTTAGTATATTGATATTAAACTGAACTGTATGTTTCAGATAAAGTGAAGCGTGTTTAAATCCTACTGATTTTACATATTCATGCTCAGACTATATTCAAACTCAACAAAAAACGTTTGATTCTGGTTAGAAGCTAATTCATTGCTTCTGGTTTGTGCACACATCATTGTTGATGCTCAACACAACGATAATGGAATTATGAAAATATTATGCTACAATGAACTGCAAAATAATTCCATAGATTAAATAAGGCAATGTATCAGTGGTGGGTTTCAAAAATTGTTCCAACCTACTCTGTGGGTGTGGCCTACTTTGTGGGAGTGGCTTGCCACCCATGTGACCAGATATGAAGATGCTGACGACACTTGTCAGAACCACCTTAAATTATCTCACACACAGCACTGGCATGCATAAGAATATGATGTAAACTTGTTTTTGAAAAGGCATCTTTGGTTTGCGTTAAAACAACTTCAACACATGCAATGTTCTGATTGCACCACAAACGCAGTAGTCATCCTTGCCTTTCACAGAGGCACTGAGTTTTATAAATAGGAGCATGATAGGGTAGAATAATCATATCCAAGGACCAGAGGTGGGTTTCAAAAAGGTTTGGAACCTCTTCCGTAGGTGTGGCCTGCTTTCCGGGTCCACTGGTGGAACCTCTTCTAACCGGTTCGGTAGATTTGACGAACTGGTTCTACCGAATAGGTGCGAACTGGTAGGAACCCACCTCTGCAATGTATGTAATGATCATTTTTTAAAAAATCATTACAAACCAATTACAGTCCACAAACAAAATAGAAATTTCCTTTATGGCAGAAGAATATCACAAGTACAGTTATCTGAACTTTATTATTTATTTTGGTTTCTTCAACCGGCCAAAATTTAGAGCAATTTCTCAGTGATTTCTATATCCAAATCTTGCAGCCTTCTTGAGGTTGTTGCTTCATTTCCCTGCACACGTCACAATTTGTTCTGAACTTGATGAGGCTACACAATATGGAATTGCCAGTGAAGTGGAGCCAGGCTGTTTTCTACTGCTGTGAATTTTAAGAAGCCATTTACCAATATTCACAGCCGAACTACGTATGTATTTTTAATAGTGCTTGAGTTTAAATGTCAAGTATTGTGCTAAGCATGTGGAAAAATCAGATGCTCCTGGAAGAGTTGGGGCAGATTTCCTTAAACCATTGGCTGGACTTCATAACCCTTGGTTGGGCTCCCATAATTGCCCAGCTGACAAGTTGCTAAGTATTTTCCCAGACTTAGTGGGACAGAAAGAAAATTATTCAAGAGGGTAAATTGTTATCTCATTTAGGCAAGGAGAAAGTTCAAGGTGCAAGGAAGGGAGAGAGGAAGTAAGTAAGTTTTAATTTTAGTACACCGTGCATATCATCACTGTATTGCAACTATCACATGTTAGCAAAATTATTGATATCTCGCAATAATCCACACGACAGAATGAAATTTCATTGGAACGTTTAAAAATCCAGATGGAACAATCAAGTTTAACTGTTCTCTCCTTAGTGCTGTTCTCTTTCCAAATAGAGAGGGAGGGAGGGAGGGAGGGAGGGAGGGAGAGAGAGAGAGAGAGAGAGAGAGAGAGAGAGAGAGAGAGAGAGAGAGTAAATTCTTTACAAGAATTTATTAACAGACAGACAGGTCCTTGGCAGCAAACCGGCACAGATAAGCCGTGGCAATCCAGCCTGCCAAGCTCACAGTACTGTTCTCCAACATTAGTTCCTGCGTTGACTTCTGCAAAAGAGGCGTGTGCACAAGCAGTCCTTTTTATAGTCTGGAGAGGAGCCTAATGACCACCAGCTGAGTGCAATTACCTCCTGTAACTGCACAACTGTTCCTTACGCCTATTAGCTCTCCGGTGCTGAGCATCCAGGAACAACTCACTGCTGGCTTCTGGATCACTCTCCCTTGTCTCCTCCCCACTGTTCCAAGGCTCAGGTGCCTCCTGGTGGCCAACCAGCCTCTCTGCACCATGCTCAGAGTCGGAACCCTGTCCAGGGTCCTCCACATCCTCCAAAGCCAACTCATAGGGCCCCTCGTTGTTGGAGTCTGGTGGCAGCTCCAACAGCTCCTGCTGGGCCACAGCAGACTCTATAATTGAAAATGAAAAAAAAATGGAAGAGACAATTGACCAGTTCAAATTCCAGACAGCATTTTATTTTAAATAACTGATTTCTTCCTGGATTAGGGAGAAAGGTTTATGATGAGAAAAAAGTGCCAGGGAGGTTTTATTTTTTTTTAAAAAAAAAGATTACTAGAAGGATTTTTTTTTCCTGATTGTTAATTATATGCCATCAAGTTGTTTTTCTTCATGGTGCTATTTCTCTCTCTATCCAGGTCTTTCAGATCTCCCAACAGTGCACTTAGCTGCCCCTGTAACTGAGTCCATCCGTCTTTCTGCTAGCCATTGTTTTCTTGGCTAGCAGCCGAGGTGGCGCAGTGGTTAAATGCGGCACTGCAGGCTACTTCAGCTGACTGCAGTTCTGCAGTTCGGCTGTTCAAATCTCACCGGCTCAGGGTTGACTCAGCCTTCCATCCTTCCGAGGTGGGTGAAATGAGGACCCAGACTGTGGGGGCGATATGCTGACTCTGTAAACCGCTTAGAGAGGGCTGAAAGCCCTATGAAGCGGTATATAAGTCTAACTGCTATTGCTATTGCTATTCTCTTTTTCCTAGAGGAAATTTAGAAGATATATTTTCATATCTTCTATTTGTCTAGGTCAGTGATCGCTAACCTTTTTGTTGTCACATGCCGACATGCCGGCATGTGACAGCACGCACACACGCCTGCACCAATAATGCATTGCATGCATGACTCCTCCACTCACTCCACGCATGCCCATGTGACCCCCCCGTGCACCCTGCCATCATGTGCATGTGCACATGACCCCCTGTGCATGCATGTGTGACCCCCCGGTACTCCCCACGTATGCACCCCCCCTCATTCATTTTTGGCTTCCAGGTTGGTGCAGGAGGCTTTCCAGTCCCAAAACAGGGCAAGGGGGGCCTTGGCGGCGCCCCCGTGCCCTGCTTTAACTTTCAGATTGGTGCAGAACGCCTTTGCACCAACCTGGAAGCCAAGACGGGGCATGGGGGCGCTGCATGAGGCCCCAAAATGCAATGCAAGCACCCCCACGTCTGCACCCGTGTCCCTTGCATGAGCTCTGCCTCCGCGCAGGAGCAGCAGAGATTCGAACACCAGCTGGCTGGCAGGAGGCACATGTGCATGTGCAATGAAGCTGGGCTGGGGCAATGTGCCCCCAGAGAGGGCTCTCCATGCCCCCTGTGCCACCCAGGCCATCGGTTCGCCATCAGGTCTGGGTTCTCAATCTCATTGATCAAGTCTGCTGGGCTGGAGATGTGAATTTTCTTCCATAGCAATAGCAATAGCAGTTAGACTTATATACCGCTTCATACGGCTTTCAGCCCTCTCTAAGTGGTTTACAGAGTCAGCATATTGCCCCCAACAACAATCTGGGTCCTCATTTTACCCACCTCGGAAGGATGGAAGGCTGAGTCAACCTTGAGCAGGTGAGATTTGAACAGCCGAACTGCAGAACTGCAGTCAGCTGAAGTAGCCTGCAGTGCTGCATTTAACCACTGCGCTACCTTGGCTCTTCCATGATTTCTTGAGAAAATAAGAATGCAGAGTGCTTATGTATCAGTGAATAATTTTATCACACTCGTTTTTAAAACCATAGAGTAACCTGGCAGACTTCCCCTTACCTTACTTATTATAGATGTCTGTCTTTGACAGTCTTAAAAAATTGACACCTCCAAGTTACTAGCTGTGTTAATGTGTTTGGCAATTGTCCATCAGCACAAATTCCTCAGCTTCATACTCTTAATATATGCCAGGTTTTATATATGGATCCTGCTGTGTTAATCTCAATTTTCTGTGGCAGCGGTACTTTCCATAGTTCTGTAGCACAAATGTTTCTTGGCTACTTGTTTTGCTGAATTTAGATTATATATTTGATTACTATTTTATTAGCTCCTTTCTTGTCTGACATTCCTGTCTTCGCTATGTTTACAGTTTCCATTATATTATCACGTGCTTTACATGCCTTACCTGAAACTAAAAATTAACATATTTTTTTCTGTTTTTCTTAGCCATTAAAACTTTTCTTGATATTGGTTGTTCAGACTAAAACTCTTACGTTCAGTACACACACATACCCATCAATGCCACAGTTTTGCTATTCGGTTTTGGATAAGAAGTGCAATTTAAACAAGGAGCAAGAAATAACATACCCCAAAAATTAAAAATGTAAGAAAAAAACATAGGTAAAGCCATTGGTGACATGATTTTAAGATGAAACTAAAATTAGCTAAATTTAGTTTGCATCAACACCATTTCCAGCTACCATGTTCCCCTGAAAATAAGACAGGGTTGTATTTTCTTTTGACCCCCGAAATATGACCCGGGTCTTATTATCAGGGGAGGGTTTATTATTTTCTGGAAGGTGGGACGGGCGAGAAGCGAGGGGTGTATCTTACCTCTCCAGCTCCATTATATTCCTCTCCATTGTGTCCAGGGAAACACGTAAAAAAAATCCCTTTCTCGCGAGTTTAATCAAACTTCTTGAAATCGCGAGAAGGGGTTTTTTACCAAGTGCTTCCCTGGAACGCGATTCCAATCTCTGGTAAGATGCACGCCTCATAGCCCAACCCCTCACACCCCACCCCAATGGTAAAGGAGCCGAGGTGGCGCAGTGGTTAGGGTGCAGTACTGCAGGCCACTTCAGCTGACTGTTATCTGCAGTTCAGCGGTTCTAATCTCACCGGCTCAAGGTTGACTCAGCCTTCCATCCTTCCGAGGTGGGTGAAATGAGGACCCGGATTGTTGTTGGGGGCGATATGCTGACTCTGTAAACCGCTTAGAGAGGGCTGAAAGCCCTATGAAGCGGTATATAAGTCTACCTGCTATTGCTATTGCTATTGCTAAAGGTGGCTTGGCTGTTTCCCTTTAGGAGAGAAAGGGGGGGAGAAGCGAGGTGCATGTCTTACCTTTCTGTTGCATTCCTCCCTATTGTGTCCGGGGAAGCACCTGGTAAAAAAAAAAAAACCCTTGCGAGTTCAATCAAACTACTTGAACTCACGAGAAGGTTTTTTTTTAACCAGGTGCTTCCCTGGACACAATGGCGAGGGACGCGATGGAGATGGAAAGGTAAGTTGCGTGCCTCTCTTCTCCCCCTCCACGGGCCACCCCTTGCTAAAGAGACGGCAGGGAAAGGAAGCAGCCAGGCTGCCATTACCATTCGGGCAGGGTGGCAGGGGTTCTTTTTGCGTGGGAAGGAACGGCTTTCGGACTTGCGTGCTTCAAATGCCAGAGTTTCTGAGCCAACATTTTGGTTGCTAAGCAAGAGCGTTGTTAGGTGAGTTTCACCACATTTTACAAGTTGGCCATGCCCACCCAGTCACATGACTGTCAAGCCACTCCCACCTGGTCACATGGCCGGCAAGCCACTCCCACACCTACAGAAGAGGTTCTAAAAAAATTTGAAACCCACCACTGGTAGACGGGGCCAAAGTGACATGGGCTGTCCCCTTACATTTTCCCGTTTGGCCCTGCGGGTTAGATCTGACCATATTGGGGGCCTGATCCAGCCCAGGGGCCTTGTGTTTGATGCCCCTGTTGTATTTCTTTTCTCATACCTCACATACATACCCCACTCCCACTGGCTTCAGTTAAGAGCCGAGGTGGCGGAGTGGTTAGGGTGCAGTACTGCAGGCCACTTCAGCTGACTGTTATCTGCAATTCAGCGGTTCAAATCTCACTGGCTCAAGGTTGACTCAGCCTTCCATCCTTCCGAGGTGGGTGAAATGAGGACCCAGGCCACTTCAGCTGACTGTTATCTGCAGTTCAGCGGTTCTAATCTCACCGGCTCAAGGTTGACTCAGCCTTCCATCCTTCCGAGGTGGGTGAAATGAGGACCCAGACTGTGGGGGCGATATGCTGACTCTGTAAACCGCTTAGAGAGGCCTGAAAGGCCTATGAAGCGGTATATAAGTCTAACTGCTATTGCTATTGCTATATGTTTCTTCTAACAAACCTAACTTTGACTTCCAAATAGAAAAGTGGGCAGAAGCATGTTTAGTACGTGGGCATTTTTGTTTGGCTCAACAAGTATTCATTGTTTGCAACAAACCACATAATACTTATTACCCTTCTACTGGCATTCACATGTTCCCATTTTTACTAAACATTCTACAAAAGTATCCAAAGTTATTTAATGGTTGAGTTATTTTTCTTTTATTTTTGCAATTTGTGCATAATTTTAGCCTTTCTTTGCAACCCAACATCTCTTGAAAATTGTTCAGCTTTTCAGCTAACAATCCAGCACAATCGGTACACAAAAGTGGTACATACATTTATATCCCCAAGCAGCATGGTTTTAATACCAGTGCAAGTTATTTCTTATACATGTATAATAAATACATTAAACAACCAAGGAGACATCGCAGGCTTTGTTTTCCTTCTTGCTCAGTGCTGAACCAATTGCTAAATATTCCATTCTCATAAATTGCACTTTTATCTTTTGCCATTGTTATTACACTGGGTAACCAATCTTCAATTCCATATTCACGCAAAATACTCCATAATTGAAACCTATTCACTTTATTCTGCAATTTCCTTAAGAAACATACCATCAAAACATTTTCTCAATGATCTCTGAAGAGCAAACATTAAACAACAACAAAAAAAACCCCACATCACACATTCTGTGTCCAGCACAAGGCTATATTGTCATTCTCAAATTCTGCAGACTATCAGTTTCCATACACCCATAGCATGCAATGAAAGGCTGTGAATGTTTGCAAATTAATATTTTCAATCAAAATTATACTTTCAATCAAAATTCCTCCATATCTTTCCCAGTAACATTTTTTTTTTGCTTTTATTCTGGTTAACCTTCTGTCTGTAGAGGGGAACAAAAATGGCTTCCTTCCA
Source organism: Thamnophis elegans (assembly GCF_009769535.1). Lineage (NCBI taxonomy): Eukaryota > Metazoa > Chordata > Lepidosauria > Squamata > Natricidae > Thamnophis > Thamnophis elegans. Next base: position 3,306,451 of record NC_045545.1, read on the forward strand.
ATGATAAGACACCGATGCGGTCTTGATATGTGTTAAATAATTTCTATAGTTCTTCCATAAGCAAACCACATTCATATTTTAATGCTTCATGAGTTATGCGATCTACCTCTGCAGCCTTACAATTTCCCAATGTTTTCTGCAGTATTTGCAGCTTTCTTTTCAATCTTTTCTTCTTGGACAATTGTTCCATTCTCTGATATAAAAACCCACAACAGCACTCTGAAAAATTATTTCCATTCTGTTCGTATCTTTTCTATTCTTTCATGTCCATTTCCCCCAAGATCTATTCTGTTCCCTCATAAAAATGGTCTCTTTATAACTTTTCCTCATTCTTATATTCTTCACGAATTGCCTCAATAGTTAATCAGAAACATTCAAATAAATAATGTTTTAAGGTGCTAATCATCACACGGTGCGTTAACAAATAAATAAAACAATCAAGCATAAATAAAAAATTATGTTTAAACAATGTAATCGAAATTGTCTTTTTCTCTAAGGAAATGCACACCCAGCAATCACCATTTTTGTTTAATTTTCGGTCTCTAAATGTGAGTCCCTTTTCTCGCTTGACTCCCTCTTCTTTGTGGCAACCCCTGAGATATTGGAAGACTGCTATCCTGTCTCCCCTGGTCCTTCTTTTCATCAAACTAGACATACCCAGTTCCAGCAACCGCTCTTTATATGTTTAGCCTCCAGTCCCCTAATCATCTTTGTTGCTCTTCTCTGCACTCTTTCTAGAGTCTCAAAAAAGAAAATAGATGTAGAATGACTGTGGCAAAAGAAAGTAAGGCTAGTACCAATAGTAACAGGTGCCTTGGGTGGAATCTGAAAAACTGGATCAGTATTTGAACACCATCAGCATTAACAAAATCATCATCCACCAATTACAAAAGACAATTACTTGGAGCAGTTTACGTCGTATGATAATACCCTTAACACTATAAAACAACAGCATCTGCCTAACCCATATCCTTGGGAATGACCCTCTCTCTCCCTCCCTCTCTCCCTCCCCCCTCCCTCCCTCCCTCTGTCTCTCTCTGTCTCTCTCTGTCTCTCTCTCTTTCTGTCTCTCTCTCTGTCTCTCTCTCTGTCTCTCTGTCTCTGTCTCTGTCTGTCTGTCTGTCTGTCTCTCCCTCCCCCCTCTCTTTCTCTCTCTCTCTCTCTATGTTCCAGCATAACTCTGGAATTGAACGTCTTGAGCAATTTCAACCAAATTAGTACACAGATGACTTATGCTCTGGGAAAAAATACTGTGGAGATAAGACACCCATTGGTGTGTGTGTTCTGTTAAGACACAGCCCATTGTCCCTTAAAATGAATTCTATTGTACTGCCGTAAAATGGCTTCTACTGTACAGCGCAGTGGAGTTGCCATGGTAATGGCTTCACAATACTCTACAAAGGGGCTCCCTCTGGTAAGGGGGAAAAGCCAACATTACAAATTATGTTTGGTCTTGACATTTCCCCCTTATAAATAAATACTCAGACAATGCCAGGTGATTAGCTAGTAGGTGGATAAAAATGCCGAATCTAGTTTAAATTTCTGGCTGATTGTGTGACCAACCACAGAATTACAAACTTATTTTTAAAACTATTTTTAATCCAGTTTTGTGGCTATCAATCTTGAGATAGCGTCTTTTGATAGTTGCTGTAAAGTTAAGAACGCAAACATAATCAACAATAATACAATCGCACATCATACATATACGTAATAGCAACTGAGGACAGCAATTTATGAACCCAGATGTCTCCTGACTTCTACACTTGGGGAAATACCACTTTTTCAAAAGCTTTCTGAATTGTCCACAGGGTCAGGACCAAATAAATCTTGGAGGGTACGGTGTTCCACACTTTTGTGCCCCTCATTGCACTAAAAAAAAGGGGGGGGGGTAAACTGATCTCATTTAAAATTAAGTTGCCCAATTTTCTGCTGAGTGTTTCCCCCTCAATTATCTCTTTCCATTTGTTGAATTAATAGTATTCATTTATGTCTTTAAAAATTTGAAAGGAGAGACGAAAAGGGCTAGAATTTGTTTCTCCTCTCTCCAAACTGAAATGTTTTTTTTTTATTAACATAGATTTATTCATCTACATAATAGCATTAGAAAATAATGTATGGGCTCAACAGGCTATTACAGCAGTAACTCAGCTTGAACATCTCATGAATTCAAATAGAGTGAGTTAATTGTTTTAATTAAAATCATCAAGCTAATATTTGAGCATATCTATCTTTATCTCTATCTCTGTCTGTCTGTCTGTCTGTCTGTCTTATCTTTCTGCATACGCGTATATATGTAACAATCTTGCTTAATATGTATCATTTGCTTCATTAAACACAATTATGCATAAGGAAAGCTTTCTAGTGTACCTGTAATGAGAAAAAGGGCATGAAAGATTAATGATTACTAATTGCACCCAACTCTTGAAGTGTTTCCATCAGCAACGGCTCATGTTCCCATGAACAGTGTGTCCCATGGGATATCTTATCGGTTTCTCTTGGCCTTACTCATTTCCAATCTGGCCGGTCAATAGAAGATTATTTGTATATTGATCTAGACCTGTGCTGTGCCTTTATTGCCTTCACAAGCTTATTTCTGAATCCCATAAGAAAAAGAATGACTGGCAGAAATTGCTCTGAGAAGCGGAATTCCTGGATCTAGCGTGCACCACAGGTTACCAAGAACAAATGCTTAGCAAAACCCGTTCAAATAATAGACAGGTGTGGAATTAGGGGAGGGAGGAAGAAGAATATCAATAAAGGAGAATATTTGTAGCTCAGGATTGAAATGAGGGGTGCTTGATCCTGTCTGAACTTGGTAGCTTTCTTGAAGACATTTCATTACCAAACTAGGTAACATCATCAGTGCTAGTCTGTAAACATCTCACTACTAGTGTTGCCGCAGATTGAGGTTTGTAATCTACTTACGAAAGACCAGGACTCGATACCACGAAGGTGAGAGAAACAGGTTTATTGGATGCATTGAGTTCAGCGTGTTCACAGACCAAAATCTGAACTGCCTGGGCTCTGCCCAGGATGCTACTTTTATGCCGTGTTCCACACTGTGCATTCTCAAGGCGTTTCCATACACGAGACAAGCATGACATTTCAAAAAGGAGAAGTTCATTTGGAATGTTACAGAGAAGTACATAGGAGAAATACAAGAAAGAGAAGTTCCTATAATGTCTTAAGCTGTCAGCAGTTTTTACCTCTGTTCTATCTCTCACCCACGCCTGGCTTCCTGTGCCCCTCCTTTACAGGGTCTTGCCACACTGTTCAGCCCTATTTTTAATACTTATGAGGAAGTTGGAGAGAAAGTTCATTCCAGCTAAAAGTCAACTTTGGAACTCCAGGGCACTAGAATGAAAAGCCAAGCTAATATGAATTTTTAAGGTCCATTCTATTAAGACCACCTAACCTGGCCAGCCACTAGTGGGTTTACCTGTGCACCCCCTCCTGCATCACTAGAAGAGGAGCATATTTGTACAGCTTCTAATACACCATAGAAAATAAATGTCACTGTATTTCTTTTTTTTAAAAAAAATTGCTTTCGTTTTCCATGTTTTGTAGTTAAAAAGATCCTATGGCTATGGAAAATGAACATCCCAGAAGAGATTAAAGCTAGATTATTTAGCAATAGGAAATGTTTATTGCAAGTATTTGGCTTGCAATGGCTAATTTTGTTTGGAGTTTTTTCCCCCAAAATTATGTTTGAAATTACATCCAGAGGCCACCCCAACAGAGAAAGGTTGGCTCCCAGGGAATTATGAAATAACTTGTGTTGTTTAGATTATGATTTTTTGGGGGGGGGGGGAGAGTACGGGATAAAGAACATCAATATTAAATAAATGCTCCTTGAATTTAATATAAGTAGAGATTGAAAGATTTAGTCCTTTTCAGTCCTGTACATTTCAAGCTTTAGATCACCAAGGAAGTACAGTCACGCTGCAATCTACAAGGAAACTAATATAAGTACTCCAAATATTTTAGCCTTTCCAAGATTTGAATTGGAACATACTAAAAATAAAAATGGGGTTTAATAATTGATAGTGGCGTGTATCCAATTAAGTCTTTACCCTGATGGAACTACATCTATCAGCAGAACATGGAGAGAAATAATTCAGCTCTTTGCAGCCTAACCTTAAAATTGCTTAAAATGTACCCTTGAAGGACTGGGTATCACTATCAGCAATCCAGAGTTATACAAAAGGTTGCCAGAATCCTCCCTGCGTCTCCTAAGTCAATCTCCTTGTACAATTTTATTTGTATGATGGGCACAATGGCTCGAAAGGCCATTGAAAAATAGTTGCAGCATGCTGGTAGTTTAAGTTTAGGTTTATTAGATTTATATGCCGCCCTTCTCCCAAGGACTCAGGGCGGCATATAAATCTAAGTATACAATATAAATCAGGTACAACATTAAAAGAAACACATAACACAAAAGTTTTTAAAAAATTAAATAGAATAACCGAAAAAAACCCAATAAGAATTGACGATAACATTTTTTAAAAAAAAAAATTGAATTAAAATTAACAATGACCAATAATTTATTTTGTTTTGTTCAGGCCAGGCTGGCTTGCTGGAAAAGCCAACTTTTTAGGGTATGTTTGGAATGTTTGGAATGTTTATTATAATTTATAGGCCGCCCTTTTCCCTGAGGGGACTCAGGGCGGCTTACAAAACACGGGAAAGGGGGTACAAAGACAAAAAAACATAAGACAATACATAATATTAAAAATAGAGCACAACATTCATTCATCATTCGGGAGGGGACAAACTAAGATTTTTCATCCCCAGGCCTGACGGGATAGCCAGTTCTTGAGGGCTGTGCGGAAGGCCTGGGCGGTGGTGAGGGTGCGAATCTCCACGGGGAGATTGTTCCATAGCGTCGGAGCTGCAACTGAGAAGGCTCTCCTCCGCGTAGTCGCCAGTCGGCACTGACTGGCGGATGGGATTCGGAGGAGGCCTACCCTGTGCGATCTGATGGGACGCAGGGAGGTAATTGGCAGAAGGCGGTCTCTCAAATAGCCAGATCCACTACCATGGAGCGCTTTGTGAGTGGTAAGTAGGACCTTGAAGTGCACCCGGAGATCAACAGGTAGCCAGCGCAGCTCACGGAGGATCGGTGTTATGTGGGCGAACCGTGGTGCGCCCACAATCACTCGCGCGGCCGCATTCTGGACTAGCTGAAGTCTCCGGGTGCTCTTCAAGGGCAGCCCCATGTAGAGCACGTTGCAGTATTCCAGCCTAGAGGTCACAAGGGCTCGAGTGACTGTTGTGAGAGCCTCCCGGTTCAGGTAGGGCCGCAACTGGCGCATCAGGCGAACCTGAGCAAATGCCCCCCTGGTCACAGCTGACAAATGATGGTCGAAACTCAGCTGTGGGTCCAGGAGGACTCCCAGGTTGCGGACCCTGTCTGAGGGGTATAAATTTTGTCCCCCCAGCCTGATTGATGGAACATTAACCAAATTTTTGGGAGGAAAACACAACAGCCACTCGGTCTTTTCCGGGTTGAGCACCAGTTTGTTAGCTCTCATCCAGTCTTTAACAGCCTCAAGGCCCCGGTTCATCACTTCCACCGCTTCATTGAGTTGGCACGGGGCGGACAGATACAACTGTGTATCGTCCGCATATTGGTGGTATTTTATCCCGTGCCTCCGAATGATCTCGCCCAGCGGTTTCATGTATATGTTAAATAGTAGGGGGGATAAGACCGAACCCTGCGGCACCCCACAAGTAAGGGGCCTCGGGGACGATCTCTGCCCCCCCACCAACACCGACTGCGACCTGTCTGAGAGGTAGGAGGAGAACCACTGCAGAACAGTGCCTCCCACTCCCACCTCCCGCAGTCGTCGCAGAAGGATACCATGGTCGATGGTATCGAAAGCCGCTGAGAGGTCAAGGAGAACCAGGATGGACGCATGGCCTCCATCTCTGGCTCTCCAGAGATCATCGGTCAATGCGACCAAAGCGGTTTCTGTGCTGTAACCGGGCCTGAAGCCAGACTGGAAGGGGTCAAGATAGTTAGCTTCCTCCAAGGTACGCTGAAGCTGGAAGGCCACCAGTGCGGCGGATCGGAGGTCAGGGATTATATGAATCTCCGGGAGCAGCTCATTCCAGAGGGAAGGGGCTCCCACAGAGAAGGCTCTCCCCCTGGGGGGTCGCCAACCGACACTGTCTGGCCGACGGCACCCTGAAGAGGCCAACTCTGTGGGATCGCACTGGACGGTGGGAGGCTACCGGTGGCAGTAGGTGGTCTCGCAGGTACCCTGGGCCTAAGCCATGTTCATTGTGTTTTTAAAATGCTCCCTGACATAGGAGATAATGTTTGATAATATTGGCATTATCATGTCTTCTCCATTCTGGAATGTCTTTAGTTGGACAATGCCCATTTCATTCCCTCATTCTGTTTCTTGCGATAGTCAATCAGATACTTCCGGATTGCTTTCCAAGATAAGTTACACTCTTTCCCCCATTGTTATTTATCAGCAGATTAATCCAGGGATACAGTGGTGGGATATGACCGATACGCTGCGGTACAGTGTTCCGGAGCGCCCATCCACCCACCCACCTGCCCTCCTTACCTGTATTTGAGCCAATCAGGGCTTCCGTGTATGTGCACGGAGTATACAGCGCCTGTGCAACACTTTACTGAGCAGCTGGAGCGTCGCAAGTGGTAAGTACACATGCACGGACTGCGCCCGTGTATGTGGTGGATGCACTGTATCAGTTGCAATGGGATCCGGAACCCACCACTGCAGTGGTAACTCTATGTCTTCAACCCCTTCATAGCAAAGTGGAATTATTGTATGAGTAAGAAGAGAAGAGAAGATGGTGGACACTGTTTGAAGCAGAGGTGGTATTCAGCCGGTTCGAACCAGTTCGAGTGAACCAGTAGTGGTGACCTGCCCACCCACTCAGGCTCTATGCCATCCTATTCAGCCGTGTTTTCAAAGCTGTGCACATGCGCGCAAGCCGCCCGCACGAGCAAAGCGCATGCAAGGAATGCACATGCACTTACAAAGCGAGTGTTCGCGCGTGTAGAGAACTGTTGGGTAAACTTCGGTGAAACTCACCTCTGGTTTGAAGGCCTGCTCCCTTGCATGTCCAGCACATCACAGGCATGTACAAAGAAGAGGCCTATTTGCAGTGTTGCATCCAACACTGTGCTTTTCTTAAACCCATCACCTGTTGTGGCCCAACAGCGGCCGGCTGAGCTGTTGTTGGAATCTGACAGCGATGAATACTATGGGACTGCCCTGGAGGCTGAGGAAGACTCTGGGGGGTGTTCGGAGTCAGAGCAGGGACTAGAGAGGCCTGTTGGCCACCACAGTCAGGGAGCAGTGAGGAAGAACAGAGGGAGGCTGTCCCTGACGTATGTTTGCGTAGGGCTGCGAGGAGGAGGGAGCAGCTTTGGAAAAAGGCTCACAGAAGGAAATAGGAACTGCTGGCTACTGATTGGCCCCTCCCGGAGAGCTTATAGGTGGGGCGATGGGAGGGGAATTTTGCAGGAAACAACAGTTTACTAATCCAGGTGTAGTGAAAGATTGGGAGAATTTCGTGAGTTCAAGCCTTGTTTTCATAGAGATAATTTTCTGGGCTCCCAGCCAAAGGGTTGTTTATCCCCCTCCTTAGTTGTGGCAGACAGCCAAGTCTGCGTCAGTATATATTAGAGGCTTGAGACAGAACAACACCCATATATAACTTTTTGATAGACAGTAGTCCATGAATTCATCCAATCTTCTTTAATGTTATCCAGGTTAAACTTGTGAAATCTTCTTTCTAACTTGAAGATTTTGAGCTGTTTTAAAACATATCCTTTGAAAACAGGATATTACAAGTATCGCACAAAAATTAGCCTGTTTCATTCATGTATAAGAAAACAATAACAACATTTGCTGCTCCGTGACTTTTTTTAATTACCATCACAGAAGCAATGAGAAATTTATTAATTGCATATTTTGGTGTTTAGATAGATCTGCACACTTGTTCTCCTTTTGCACATCTGTTGGCTGTTAGAACACGAACAATTAAATATTGATTCAGAGCCACCATTTAGCCATGAAAATCACTAAGGAATGTAAGCTTCGTCGCTGAAACTTCCTCAAGAATAATATTCTCTCTCTCTCTCTCTCTCTCTCTCTCTCTCTCTCTCGTGTGTGCATGTGAAAGAGGGAGAAGGAGGGAGGAAGAGAGAGAGAGACAGAGGGAACTAAATATATATTTCTTCTTAGAATAACACCAAAATAATATAATAATTAGATATTCAATAATTGTGGACTAACCAGTCTCTCTAATCATTCCTAATGGTTTGTCATAGGAATGTAATGTAAGGTGTCAGCCTCTGCCTTGCTGCTGCTTCGGCTGCCATTGAAATGGGGAGGGGGGCATGGTATTTGGGAGGGGAATCATTATGTGCTGGAGGAATATTCTAGAAGCTGTCCTGACCATCTCATTGAGCATGTGGAGGAAGGGAGTTTCCCGCCAAGGTTAACTGTCCAGCATTCCACCTTGATGATGTTTTTTGAAGATATCTCCCACCTGACATTTGGGTGAATTATAATTGGACTATGGACTGGGGTGCCAAGGGGAGGGGATTGACCTATGCATGATATTCATTGCTTTCGCGCCTAATTAACCAGATTCAGCTTTGCTTCACTACTATTCGTTTGTAATTAGTAAAAGCACACTTAATTTCAAACAAATGGAGTTGAGTGGTTCCTTTCCTGATTATTAAATGAAGCAGAATCTGACACAAGGGGAAATGAGATTACTGAATTCTATCTCAGCATTCAGTCTCCTGGGAGGATGGCAAAAAACCCTGGGAAACATGTGTGCAACAACAGCCTAGTCCTCATGCCACTGATGTCTTGTAGGTGCAGGCGAATTTCACCTTCCATAGCTGAC
>NC_045545.1:3320354-3410354 GCF_009769535.1 Thamnophis elegans
TACTTAAACTCATGTGTTTGCACCTGTCTAATTCTAAAATTCACAATTCCCTCTTAGAGTTAAACAAGAGCATTAATTATGCTTGGCTGGCAATCTCTTTGCCTTGCATCAAAAGAACTTCTTGGAATTTTGCCATTAGGGACATTGGAGTAAAATCCCTCTTGTTCCTTACTAAAATGTACTTGCCACCCATCCTCTTTCTTCAGTGTTTTTTTTCCTGGGCTTCTGTGGAATGCTTAGATGAAGCTACAGGCAGCTATTCTGTCTTTTAAAACATGTTTCTTTCTTTTCACATCCAGAGAAATATTCTGCCTTTTCAATATTTCCTAGGATATTTCATTTTCCTGGGAGAGGGCTGGGTGATAGCAATAGCAATAGCAGTTAGACTTATATACCGCTTCATAGGGCTTTCAGCCCTCTCTAAGCGGTTTACAGAGTCAGCATATCGCCCCCACAGTCTGGGTCCTCATTTCACCCACCTCGGAAGGATGGAAGACTGAGTCAATAGCAATAGCAATAGCAGTTAGTCTTATATACCGCTTCATAGGGCTTTCAGCCCTCTCTAAGCGGTTTACAGAGTCAGCATATCGCCCCCACAGTCTGGGTCCTCATTTCACCCACCTCGGAAGGATGGAAGACTGAGTCAATAGCAATAGCAATAGCAGTTAGACTTATATACCGCTTCATAGGGCTTTCAGCCCTCTCTAAGCGGTTTACAGAGTCAGCATATCGCCCCCAACAACAATCCGGGTCCTCATTTTACCCACCTCGGAAGGATGGAAGGCTGAGTCGACCCTGAGCCGGTGAGATTTGAACAGCCGAACTGCTGAACTGCAGTCAGCTGAAGTAGCCTGCAGTGCTGCATTTAACCACTGCGCCACCTCGGCTCTGATAACTTCCCACACTAGTATTGGTGGCTGCGGGAGGCTCCACCCACCTGCCCTGCGCACACTCCTTTTGCAAACTGGCCAGGGGGGTAAGTTAATTCCACTGCTGATTTGAATTTATATGTAGAAAATATGTATACATATAGTTTTATAGTTCTGAGGTCTAGCCATTTTAGAGTTTAAGTAGTTCTTTCCTTCTCTACAGATTTCTAAATTAAAATACTGCAGAAACTTCTTTGCGTGATAGTATTACAAACAATGATTCTTAAAGATAGTTAAACATTTAGAGTACAGCAAAGGCTAAAGTTCTCTGTCAGCTGCTTAGCTGCTGCTGACGATATGGATATATCCAAATAGTTTTCTTAACAACAATACAGGAAGGTTTCAGTGCTGTTATCTCTCGGAATGTGTCTTTATAGTGTTATAACCCTGGCATTTCCAGGCCTTTTTCTCCAAACTGGAGTCTTTCACTTTGCTGTTATTTTGGAGAGTTAGAATCGTATGAGCTATAAAACTTTGAAAATATCACCCCGGCGAATAGACTTGGTTTGCGAAAGCTGTCGAAGCTAAAGGAGGCACGGTTTTCCTGACATTCCAGATCATCTTACAAGTGAAACCTCTCTTTAGAAGTCTGAAATGAAACTGCAATTCTTTTCGTAGGAATAATCACAAAACAGAATAAGAAAAGTACCATAATTTATTAAGCTCATGGATGCAAGAGGAAACCTTACGCGCCATTGGTTAAAAAGGGTTTATTGATGATTTCTGATTGGGAACTTAAAGTTGGAGAATATGCAAGAATGGTGAAATTAGTATGTATGTATGTATGTATGTATGTTTGTATGTATGTTTGTATGTATGTATGTATGTATGTATATTAATGTATGTATGTATGTATGTATGTATGTATGTATGATGTATGTACCTCTGGCTCACTCTCCCTTGTCTCCTCCCCACTGGTCCAAGGCTCAGGCACCTCCTGGTGGCCAACCAGCCTCTCTGCGCCCTGCTCCGAGTCGGAACCCTGTCCAGGGTCCTCCAAATACTCCAGAGCTAACTCATAGGGCCCCTCACTGTCAGAGTTTGGTGGCACCACCTGCTGGGCCACAACAACAAACCTATGGCATGTGTGCCACAGGTGGTATGTGGAAACACCTCTGAGGGCATGCAAGCCATCACCCAGTGCAGCTCTACCAAGCATGTGCTTCCCGCCGGCCAGCTGATTTTTGGGTCTGCTGTACATGCAGGAGATGTGTGCACATGTGTGGGAGTTGCATGTGCATTGGGGGGGTACTGCTGTGCACTCCGTTTTTAGCATCAGGGAGGGCCTCCGGAATCGGTAGAACCGGTTCATCAAATCTACCGAACCGGTTAGAAGAGGTTCCACCAGTGGACCCGGAAAGCAGGCCACACCTACAGAAGAGGTTCCATAATTTTTTGAAACCCACCACTGGTCCTTGGATATGATTATTCTACACTATCATGCTCCTATTTATAAAACTCAGCGCCTCTGTGAAAGGTAAGGATGACGACTGCGTTTGTGGTGCAATCAGAACATTGCGTGTATTGAAGTTGTTTTAACGCAAACCAAAGATGCCTTTTAAAAAAGAAGTTTACATCATATTCTTATGCATGCCAGTGCTGTGTGAGAGGTAATTTAAGGTGGTTCTGACAAGTGTCGTCGGCATTTTCATATCCAGTCACATGGGCGGCAAGCCACTCCCATCCGGTCACATGGGCGGCAAGCCACTCCCACAAAGGAGGCCACACCCACAGAGTAGGTTCGAACAATTTTTGAAACCCACCACTGGCACTCGGGGAGAAAAAGTTTCGCCCTCACTGTTCCAGAGCAACAGAATAGATTTGGGAATTAAAATCCCAGAAGACGAATAAATGGTTACCAAGGAAATTTTGTGGACATGTCAGATTTGAACCAGTTGTGACTTTGGTCTCCTTATATAAAATATTTTCCTAACATTTAAAAAAATGGCAATGAATGTTAATGGGTGTTATTAGGCTTAGAAAATAAATTCTAGCGGCACATTCAAGTAGATATTCTAATCATATTGTCCATTCCGTCTAAATTAATTAATAAATAAATCCCAGGGCTGCTGGAACGGAAAAACTTGTAAGGAGTTAAAAGACAATCGAGCTAAATTTGTAAAACCTCACAATCGGAGAATACAAACCGTAAGCGTTCCTTGGCATAAATAACCTGAAATGTATTTCAAGATAAAGTCATTAAAAACAGGGGGTTTCTAATACGTTCTGCAGCTTCTTCATGCTGAGCAGTGCAGAAATAATGAGGGTGCGAGGAGGGAGTTTCTACCAGGTGTCATTTCTGTCAGTAGACCATCCCAGAAACTGTGATTAGATTCTAGTAATGAATAATAAAGTGTTGTAGGAGCTGTACTGGATTTCTATATATATTCATCCCAACATTATAGTTCCTTATTCTAATCATGAACACTAACTTTCCAAAAGACATTAGGTGAATGAATAAATAGCTTAGTAACTATCCATAATTTTATATTTCTATTTTACATTTCAACAGAGCCTGAAAAGAATGTTTAAAAATTAAGTTGTCTCACATTTGATAATTCTCCTTCCTTCCTTCCTTCCTTCCTTCCTTCCTTCCTTCCTTCCTTCCTTCCTTCCTTCCTTCCTTCCTGAATTGACCCACTGATAAAAAATCTAGATTGGGCCCAGGCTTGGATTTCTATTTCACTTATTAAATTTTCTCTAATTTGGGGGTTGGGGTGTATTTGAACTTTACGAGAAATTAGGTATTTACTTCTATTAATCAATAGTAGAAATTCAAGTTTCCTAGAGCATACTATTCTTACACGTTCTTCTTTTCCAGTATAATATACTGTATCTTGTGCGTATCTTGGCTATTTGTCAACATTTTCTCTTAATCTACATTCTTTCTACTTAGTCTGTTATAGTAGTCATTGTGAAGAAATTCCAAACATCATGAATAATGAAACATGCAAATGAATAATGCATGAAGGTTCATTGTTGGGTTGAGAGTTGCAGGTTGATCGATTCATATTTTTAATGCACATGAAAGAGAGGTCTCATCCACATTTCTAAACATGTGTTTAATTTTTTTTAAACAACTTTGGGTCTCCAAGTACCGGTACTATGGAACCAGAGTTTTCAAACACACTACACAGCAGGGTAAAATTTTAGTACACTGTTAGCAGTGGTGGGTTTCAAAAATTCCATTTATTTGCCAATCACCTCCACTAGACCGATTAGATCCCACAGATTAGGCCTCCTCCGAATTCCATCCGCCGGCCAGTGCCGACTGGCGACTACTCGGAGGAGAGCCTTCTCTGTGGCTGCTCCGACCCTCTGGAACGAACTCCCCGTGGAGATTCGCACCCTCACCACCCTCCAGGCCTTCCGCAAAGCCCTTAAAACCTGGCTGCTCCGACAGGCCTGGGGCTAAAGAGCTGTTGCCCCCGTCTCGAATGGTATGACTGTTGTGTGTTTTTAAATTATATATTTTTATGTTTTGTCTTTTATTTTCTGTCTGTACCCCCCTTCCCTGATTTGAATTGTGAGCCGCCCTGAGTCCCCTTCGGGGGAAAAGGGCGGCATATAAATATAATAAAATCAAATCAAATCAATCAAAATTTTCTGCTTGCTTTACCCAGGTAACTTTTTTTTAAATTCATTCTTTCATTTATTCATAGCCATGCTATGTAATCTACTAAAAAGTCATGGTCTCTGATCCTCTGGAATAGAGATCAGACGGATCTCTCTCCCAGTCTCTCTTTCCCATTCATCCTTTCACTATCTTGCCAATTACTATGAATCATAGCAATTAATTTAATTTAAATGCAGTGGAACTGTTCTCCATATCTTTGTTTCTTAAAAGTTTGTCCCCCTTCATATTAAATGTTATAATACAATCACGTCTACAGCAGCGCTAAGTACAATATCCAAGGAGTAGCTATTGTTAAGCAAAGAGAACCAACCATACAACTCACTCCCAAGTTTCTAAGATGCATCATACTCAAGGCCAATCACATGAAATTGGTACTCCAGGCAAGGCATCTTAATAAGCCATGTCTCTCATTCTTGGGAAATAACATTCGTCAAATCTACCGAACCAGTTAGAAGAGGTTCCACCAGTGGACCCGGAAAGCAGGCCACACCTACAGAAAGGGTTCCACCCCCTCCCCCCCCACACACAGACTCACACAGAGAGAGAAAGAGAAAGAAAGGAAGAAGGAAATAAAGAAAAAAGAAAGAAAAAGTGAGAGATGAAAGAAAAAAAGGAAAAAGGGACAAAGAGACAAAAGGAAGGAGAGAGAAAGAAAGAAAGAAAGAAAGAAAGAAAGAAAGAAAGAAAGAAAGAAAGAAAGAAAGAAAACACATGGCCGGCAAGCCACTCCCACCAGGTCACATGGCCGGCAAGCCACTCCCACAAAGGAGGCCACACCCACAGAGTAGGTTCGAATTTTTTTTGAAACCCACCACTGGCTTGTGGGTATGGGGGCAAGATCATGAGCTTTCAACTGGGTGAGAACCCCAGGAAACTTTCAGATTCGGGTTTCCACAGATGTACCAACATGTCTCTCTTAATAAATTGGAATTTTGAGGAAAGCTCTGCCTTGAACTCTGACTTAATTTTGGATGCTATTTGGAACGCTGACAATTTCATTGTAAAACACAGAAAATACAAATATCGCTGCCTGCCATTTCCTTGGCAGGAAAAAAGAAAGAAAACCAAAACTCACCATCCTCATTTGTTGTTTTGATGTCACTCTAGGTCTAACCTCCATCACAGAAGAAAATAGGATAGCATGTTTATAACAGAAATATTTTAATTAAGATATTAATTAAGATCTCCCTTGTTGACTTAAGTTAACGTGACCCATAACATTTTGATTTGCCCTTTTCTTTAGGTATGGAGACTATACTTTTGCCCTATAATTTTCTAATTATTCAATCACTATCAGCTGCTTGCACACATTTTTAGAAACAAATCTATTGAAGCTAACCATGCTTTCAGAAATAAATTGTATTCATTTAATCTCATATGAAACATATACACTTTTTAAAAATTCTCTGTGGGAATGATTTGCTTTCCATACAAGGCGATAACACGTTTTAGACGCAGCACAAATTTGATATTGTCCTATCATCTGAACTTATAAAACTGTTCTAAGGAAAGTCAACAGCAAAAAAAAAAAAAAATGTTCAATATATTTTCTACATTTTATAATTATGTCTCTTAGTTGCATTGCTCTTTTGTTGAATTTACTATATGCCAGTGAAAAAATAATCATCTGTGACCTTTATGTTTAATATAGGTCTTTACTCATCAACTACTGTGTTCATCAACCATGCAAAATTACAACAGTGCTGGAAACAAACCCTTTATAACCAATGCTTGCATTTACAACTTCCGCACTGTCCCTCTTTCACTGCGCCGAGGTACTTGGATGAATGACACTTTGGAAAGAAGGCAACAGCAAAACGCTTTTATATTATAGCTAAGAAAATTACGTGATTGTGCACTTGCTGTTAACCAGGAGGTGAACTCAGCCAGGGAAGTTTTTAAATTTTAAATACAATAAAGAATGTTATAAGGATACCCTGGAAAAAAAAAATATTAGAAAACCGTGCACATTCTGAAGTATATCAGTGAAATATCATTTGAGATGGCAAAGTTCAGGATTTCACACCACCTTAATATTGCAGCCTGGGCATTGTCAATAGATATGATATATATCCACTTTCCATTTGGGATTTAGCTTGCAGAGAGATTCCGGGGGACGAAGATAAAAATGGAGGAATGACAGCCACACGAGCTCAAACCTGTATAAACTCCGTCGTCAGGAAGAAAGAAAAAAAAAGAACATTTGCACGGTTTATTTGGAAAAGCAGCCTTGTTTTCCGAGTCGTGCAAAAAGAATTTTGTGAGGCATGGAAGCTCCAGTCTCAGTCAACCATCCTTCTCCTCTGATGAAGGGTTATCATCCGGCAATGCTTACACACTTTCAAACATACTCATTGTTGTTTTTAATGCTTTGAAAAGGACAGGAATAAAAAGAAAGCCCAATTACTCAAGGAGTAGAAACTGTTCTGTGCAGAATTACAGGTAGTCCTTGACCTACAACATTTAGCAATAGCAATAGCAGTTAGACTTATATACCGCTTCATAGGGCTTTCAGCTGTCTCTAAGCGGTTTACAGAGTCAGCATATCGCCCCCAACAACAATCCGGGTCCTCATTTTACCCACCTCGGAAGGATGGAAGGCTGAGTCAACCCTGAGCCGGTGAGATTTGAACAGCCGAACTGCAGAACTGCAGTCAGCTGAAGTAGCCTGCAGTGCTGCACTCTAACCACTGCGCCACCTCGGCTCTTCTTCGAATGACAAAAGCACTGAAAAAGTGCCTTACGATCATTTTTCACACTTATGACCGTTGCACCATCTGCATGGTCATGTGATTTACATTCAGATGCTTGACAATTGGTTCATACTTATGACGGTTGCAATGTCCCCAGGTTCATGGGATGATCTTTTGCGACATTCTGACAAGCAAAGGCAATGGGGAAGCCAGATTCCCTCAACAACCATGTTACTAATTTAACAACTGCGGTGTTGAGTGTGGCTAAGTGTGGTTAATCACAGTCAACGAACGTGGCAAGGAAAGTTGTAAAACGGGACAAAACTCACTTAACACATTTCTCACTTAGCAACCTAAATTCTGGGCACCCTTGTGACTTACTTGACTTAAGTCTTTAGCGTCGGTACGGCATCGCCAATCCCTTCGCTGTAGAGTCGCATGCATCCCGAATCAACGGGATCCATGATTCTAGGCTGAGTACTACTTGAGCTCGCCGGGCCCAAGAGTCGACAGAGCCCCTTCTGTTGGAAAACGGTGGGCACCTCGAGAAGGCAGGGGTTATCTTGATAATGAGAGGCTATATTTTGCGCGTCAATTATCCTTGCCCACCAGGGCACCCTTGTGGTCGTAAGTTGAGGATAAATGTAGGAGCTTGCATTTTGAATGGATTTTAGGATTTTGCCCCTGAATTTGGTGATTATTTAAATCTGTATGTGCATCTCCGTATCTCTATCTATCTGTAATTGCAATTTTATTGAGCAACTCGGTGAAGGGAAGTCTTTGAAAAGTAAAACAATTGCAATTATTTACATTCCTTTGAAATGCATAATTTTTTCTCTAGGGGGCACCTGGAAGAGACTATGATTGTTTTAGCAGATTTTCACCATCTATTTTTTTCCTCATGACTTGCGTGATTACAACTATGCCTAGCAGATGTGGTGTTTTCATCGGTTTCGTTCCAAATGTGGCAAAAACGGGCTGGCGGTTTTTATGAATGCATGGGCTCCTTAAAAGAGCTGTCAATGACTGTTCATCAATGTGTCATTCCTGACTAATCCTTGGCAATGTTTTTCAGCATCCTCTGATACTTTGTGATAATGTTATTTTTTAAAAATATTTCTGGTTATCCAGTCATTTCAAAACTAGCCAAGAGCCATAAGAAAAAGGCCCTATTCATAATAAGCTCAAGGAGCGGAGAATGGATATACCCAATGTACCAATTTGGAGAAAAGAATTGGGCGGCAGGCTGCAATCTGTATGTATGTACTGCAGAAGTGGGTTTTAAAGTTTAATAACATTTATATGCCGCCCAATCCCGTAGGATTCCTGGCGGCTTACAATACAAAATAAATCAAAAAAGAATAAAAGGAAAGAAAAGATAGAATTAAAAAACACACCATACACACCATACACTCCGTTCTAAGGGTTCCTACCAGTTCGCACCTATTCGGTAGAACCGGTTCGTCAAATCTACCGAACCGGTTAGAAGAGGTTCCACCAGTGGACCCGGAAAGCAGGCCACACCTACAGAAGAGGCTCCCAAAAAATTTTGAAACCCACCACTGGTCCTTGGATATGATTATTCTACACTATCATGCTCATATTTATAAAACTCAGTGCCTCTGTGAAAGGTAAGGATGACTACTGCGTTTGTGGTGCAATCAGAACATTGCGTGTGTTGAAGTTGTTTTAACGCAAACCAAAGATGCCTTTTAAAAAACAAGTTTACATCATATTCTCATGCATGCCAGTGCTGTGTGTGAGGTAATTTAAGGTGGTTCTGACAAGTGTCGTCGGCATCTTCATATCCGGTCACATGGGTGGCAAGCCACTCCCATCCGGTCACATGGGTGGCAAGCCACCCCCACAAAGGAGGCCACACCCACAGAGTAGGTTCGAACAATTTTTGAAACCCACCACTGATGTACTGGTTTGCTTTGTACACACAAGAAGGCCCAGAAAGATAAATAGCTTCAGGACCTGATAGGGCTTAAAAGATATAAGTCAGGGTACAGGGTATAGGCAACCTGTGGCTCTGGAGCTGCATGTGGTTCTTTCATCCTTCTGCTGTGGCTCCTTGTCATCGTTTGGCTCCACAACTGATAGGGCTTTCGCTTAGGACAGGTAGAGGAAAAGGATGCTGCTCTAGAAGGAGACTCTATGGTAGGGGGAAGTCAGACTTCCGGTCAGCAGAGGAAAAATGATGTCGTGCTAGGAGGAGACTCTATAGTGGGAGAACCGGATTTCTGGTTGGCTCCAGAATTGAATTGGGGGGGGGGGGGGATGGCTTCCGGTTAGGACCTTTGTAATGTAAGACTTTCATTTGGAAACAGAGCTACATACAAAGGTGTCACCAAAACAAGACACAACAATATGCCCATAATTACAAATTTGTAACAAAAAAAAAATGTTGCAAAAAAAATAAATAATGTGCCCATAATTGAGCAAATGGTGTGAATTGTGTAATTTGCATCATTTGTGTGATGGCTTTATGATATACATGATGTTACTTGCCCTCCTTGTGCCTACGGATACCTATGGCTGTAAGCCTGTTGTAAGAATTCTAGATAATGTACCTCAATTATATTGAACAATAAAGCACAAAAAAATATTAAGTATAATTCAGCATAATCCAGCTAAGGTTCTGTCTCCCCAAGTTTTTGCTTTCAAGGATGGTGTGCTCTTGCTAATTTTGAGATCTATGTTTTGTTACCTCCCACAGACCCATTCGATCCCACAGATTAGGCCTCCTCCGTATTCCATCTGCCAGCCAATGTCAGCTGGCAACTACTCGGAGGAGGGCCTTCTCTGTGGCTGCCCCGGCCCTTTGGAACGAGCTCCCAGTGGAGATTCAGACCCTCACCACCCTTCAGGCCTTCCAGACGGCCGTGAAGACCTGGCTGTCCCAGCAAGCCTGGGGTTGATTTCCCCCCCCCCTACTCAAATTTGCTGTGTCTGTTGTGCTTTTAAATTGTTCGTATTGTCTGATTGTCTTTGTCTTACTTTTTGTAATTTCCCCTCCCTTGGCTTTTGTTCAGCCGCCCTGAGTCCCTTCGAGGAATAGGGCGGCCTACAAATTGAATAAACTCCAAACTCCAAACTCCAAATTTTTTTCTTATAATGGTAACAAAAACAGACCATCGCAGCTGTAGGACTCTGCTAAGGCTAACATGCTTCCAAATGATTAACGGTTCCATCAGAAAATAAACTTTGAGTTGCATGGCAGTAGGATGGCTGGTGAATAAATTAAACAAACAAACAAAGAAACAAGCTTTTATTTTATTTATTTATTCCCCAACAGATCTGTCTCCACTAAACTTAGTTAGGGAGCCACTTTTCATTTTCCCAGCAATGAGCAACATGGACTGCTTTTAAATGAAAGTTTGTAGCAACCTCCAACATTACATGCTGTTCTCTGAAAAAAAAAATCGAACTGATTCTATTTCATAATAGTATTCTTAATTTTATGGCCACGTATTTCACATCATGTCTCTGGCATCTAGTGTTGAAAGACTTGTCTCTTCGTTTTCATAATATGTTTCATCATTGCTATCATGCTGAGCTGTATAGAACTCCAAAAGATAGAAATTGCAAATTTAGTATTGAGATTTTACTATAAGGTCAAGAAGAAAAACAAGTAGGCGGTGATGTAGGAAGAAATTTATTTTTATAGCAGCAACTGTCATATTAACTAACCAGGGATAGATGACGTAATCTAGTTGAAATAGGATCTGATTGGAAGAATCTCAGTAAGAGAGGCTTACAAAGGAAACTTGGATCAGAGATAATACACATCCTTTGTGTGACTAAGTTTTGGGGGTTAAATCCTTGGCAGATGATGATTTGGAAAGGCTTATTTGGAAATGCTGAAGAGCAGACTCTGTAGAAGACCGAATCGGATTCAGGAGATGGACTAGTAACCATCTGGTTTCTAAATGACATTTCCCTATCTTCCAGTTTTACAAGAGAGATAAAGCACACAGGTCAAATCAAAGGCAGATTAGGGACAATCGCTGGAGTTATGTGATATATGCAGTACATAAGAGCTATTCAAACCACCTCGTTAAAATTTTAAATTGAGATTATTCCAAGTTTCCACAGGGATATTATCTTTGGACGGTCTATTTTGTCTTACAGTTAGATATGCTAGTCTGATCGTTTCTTGTAGAAGGTCAAGTTGCATGGTGCTTTAGATAGGGTTTACTGGTTTATTTATTTGCTCTTCTCGTATGACAGAAACCATCCCTTTCTAAATTATTTGGAATTACCACTCCACGGGGGTTCAGTAATACTATGATGTATAGTGTAATGCACTGAAGATCTTTTTACCACGAGACTTTTCTCTTTTCCCTTTTCTCTCACCACGGGAGAGAGATAAGCAAGGAACTTCTGGCATCTGTTGACTGAATAGCTGTGATCATAATATGCTTCCGCTTGCCATTTGTGACTGCAGGAGAATTTTTGAGTTTCCTTACACCAGAGACTAGCGCACCTTCAGTGAAACATACATTGGTTTACTGATCACCACTGGAGGCAAAGACAGGCTCTCTGTCTCTCTCTCTGTCTCTCTGTCTCTGTCTCTCTGTCTCTGTCTGTCTCTCTCTCTGTCTCTCTGTCTCTCTGTCTCTCTGTCTCTGTCTCTCTGTCTCTGTCTGTCTCTCTCTCTGTCTCTCTGTCTCTCTGTCTCTGTCTCTCTGTCTCTGTCTCTGTCTCTCTCTCTCTTTCTGTCTCTGTCTGTCTCTCTTTCTCTGTGTCTCTGTCTCTCTCTCTGTCTCTCTTTGTCTCTCTCTGTCTTCCCCCCTTCTTTTTCCTGGGAAACTTGTGAGACTTCGCTGTCATTTCAAAATTCTTTCTTGGAAATATTTTGTTCTTGGGACTACTTGTCAGAAAAATGATAGGACAAGGAATCACCGCCCTCAATGTTCTCCCGCTTCCTGGAGCTTCAATATCTGCAAGTTAGGAAATGACCCACAACTTTGTCTGCTTCCCCTGTGATGATTTGGCAGACAAGATAATATGCCCTCTACATATGTGGGTTTTCACTCTCTATGATTGAAAAGGCTAAGTTTCACTCTCATCTTTGCAGTTTTCAGATGCTGGAGGAGCATTATCCCAGCTTCAGCAAAGGTTCTGAATACACACTGTAGACCAATGAGGCTCTGCACCATTTGGATGAAGTCATAAAGGGTCCCTTATCTTCCCACTCAAAATTGCACAGCTAGTACCCCTGGAAACGAAAGATCGCCACAGTGATACTCTGATACACATTCTCAGCGAAACTGGAATGGCCTGCCTTTTCCATGCCAAAATGTTTCATATTTTATTTTTTTTGAAGGCTTGGGCATCTGTTGAGAAGAAATGGATCTGATGATTCCCCATCTGCTTCCTTGGCAAATCACCTCCTGCAAATTAGTCCATTTTCCTGTCTACTACTGAAAGTCCTTTGCACTCAGCTTAGAGGAGTCTCAGGATCAGTATTGTGTCGCCAGTGGGGAGGACAGCGGGCTCATTTGGAAGGCCACTTGTAGCAAAAGCAGACAAGGAACATATTGCCCTTCTCAGTGGAAGCAAATTCCATAGAACCGCTCACTAGAATTAGTAAGAACTCCATCGTCAAAGCTGGCCATCCTATTCCAAGGGCATTAAAAGGAGGAAGCTAAAAATGTGGTTGGTAAATACCAAGAAACTGTGAGATTAAGATTTAAGATTTAAGATTTAATTTATTTGTATGCCGCCCTTCTCCGGGAGGGACTCAGGGCGGCGAACAACTCAAAAGGGGAAAGGGGATACAAACACAATACATATAATTAAAATACACAAGAGTCATACAGCCATACAAGTCGAGAGGGGAGGGGAACTCATCAACCCCAGACCTGCCGGCACAGCCAGGTGCCTAATTGTGCCTAATTGTCACAGAACAACAGAATTGGAAAGGACATTGGACACCTTCTAGTCCAACCCCCTGCTCAGGCAAGCTACCCTATATAGTCACAATTGAGTAGAGCAAAGCTCAAGAGAGTTCTTCAATTAATTATTTATTTTTTGTCAGTATTCCCAAAGATAGAGGTTGATGGGCACGGTCAAAACGCTCTCGATTTTGTTTCTTCATTCATTGCTTGAATCTTCATCTGAGATTCTCAGTCAAACTAAAAGAAAAAGGGACCTTCTATATAAAAGGCAAACATGAGTGGCTTTTAAAAAGTTAATTGCTGAAATGCGAGAAGGTGGTGGTGGGGAGAGACAGAGAGAGAGAGAATTTGTATTCTCCCAATGCAATTCTGATCTAAATCAAGGCCCCTGCCCTATTTACAGGATGGGGAGATGCCAGGAAATCCTAAAACCATGTTCATATAGAGGAATATATCAGCAGATGCGTAAAGCACCCCTCCTGAATTAGCAAACTTACATTTCTCCATTGAGTGGGTCTCAATATGGATCGCGATTTATAGGCAATTCCACATGGAAGTTTTAAGCTGCTTTTCCTTCCCTCCCCCCAGCCCCATCCTGATACCAGCTGGAAATGTAATGTTCAAATTTCAAGCTCTTCCGCTCGGGTGGAAGTTGGCACAGCTCTCAATAGATTGTTCCCTCTCCTTTTTTTTTAATTGTTTCTTGATTGATTCTTAATTGATTCTTTACTTTCCATTTTGGGACTGGACTTTTGAGAACACGGGGTTTCCATTTGGATAAGCAAACAAAATCTCGTATCACTCAATTAATCAGCCATGCAAGTGGAATGGGCAATAGCAATAGCTATTTAGACTTCACAGTGCTTTACAGCCCTCTCTAAGCAGTTTACAGAATCAGCCGCTGGCCCCCAACAATCTGGATTCTCATTTGACCCTCCTCGGAAGGACGGAAGGCTGAGTCGACCTGGAACCTGATGAGATTCGAACTGCCAAATGGCAGGCAGCTGGCAGCCAGCAGAAGCAGCCTGCAGTACTGCACTCTAACCACTGTGCCACCGTGGCTCAATAAAGGCAATCTGATCCAACCTTTGCTCGATGCAGAATTTGCATGCTCCTGATGGGTGTTTCACTGGTAAACTGGTGCATAATTGTCAGGGCTGAACAGAGCATAGATCTATTTATTGCAAAGCCTAAAAGAGTTTGAAGAAAGAACCCACGTCCCCATTGCACTCTTTTAGACTTTCTGCTGTCACTTGTGTTGGAAACAGGCAAACTCTTGTCATCTTCATCCAGGGGTGGGATCCTGCCAGTTCTAAGCTCTTCTATAGAAGAGGTTCCACAAATCTACAGTGCCGTTTAGAACCGGTTCCAGCTCCCTCCCCCCACCCGTCCGGACATCATCAAGATGAAGAGCGAGAGGAGGAATTCTGGGAGTTGAAGTCCACAAGTTTTAAAGCTGTCAAATTTGAACACCCCTGGGTTTTTTTTCTAAAGGGTTAGAGGTGCAAAGGTCTTGTAACTTGACAGCTTTAAGACTTGCATGCTTCAAATGCCAGAGTTTCTGGGCCAACATTTTGGTTGCTAAGCAAGAGCGTTGTTAAGTGAGTTTCACCACATTTTACAAATTGGCCACGCCTATCCAGTCACATGGCTGGCAAGCCACTCCCACACAATCACATGACCGGCAAGCCACTCCCACAAAGCAGGCCACACCTACAGAAAAAGTTCTAAAAAATTTGAAACCCACCACTGTCTTCATCCCAACCTTTTTGCCTAGTTCAGAGAGATGTTTTCTTCCAGTTCTTGGCATTGCAAACCCCCATAGGAGACTTTAGCAAGCCTGGTTCTAGTCCAGAAGAATCGAGAAAAACATCCATGCTAGAAGGGGAGGAGTATTGAATCTTCGGTGCTCTCTGAGCTTGGCTGTTTTCTTGCAGGCATTTCAGTACCAAACTACGTAACATCACCAGTGCTAGTGGGGTAGATTATTATTTTTTATTTCCTCTTCCTTATTGTGACTAGAAAGACCTTGGAGTCTGCTTTACTTCTGGCTGTACTCTTGCAGTAACTCATCCACATACGTACAACTCAAAGAGGAGCCTTCTCTTCTATCTTTAGGCCCCTGCTTTTCCCTGTTTTGCTAGTCCAGCAGATCAGGCTGTGAACAGTCTGCAGTGAGAAATAAAAAGAAAAAAAAGATGGCCAGCCATTTCTGATTTATCAAAGTGTGTCTTTGAGTCACGCTAGAATTAAAGTAATCTTTGAAGGTGATTTTTATAAAGAGAAAACTTGTTGGGAAATAAATAAGAAGTACCTGGGGTTAACAGTCTATGTTCAGGTCCTAATGGATTACACCTGTAAGTGATTTTACACTTTTTTCCTGATAGAGCAGTCCTCTTGTTTACCTAGAAGAAACTCAATGGGAATCACTCCCAGGAGAATATATTTAGGACTGCAGCATTGGAAAGAGATTTTGTTGGGAGACGTGACTGTGTTTAAATGCTCTAAAACTGGTGTAGAGATGTATCATGTTTCCCAAAGAAAAATATCAGGTTTTGGAAATATAAGCTTTATTCAGGGGTCATGTGCTGATCTTAAGCTGTTTGAAAGTACATTCTGTTCCCCCTTTTGAAGCATATTTCCACATCTTTTGCTATCAGGAAGTGATTTAAAACTGCATTATGTTCTCCACCAGAACAATATATGTCATTCTATGAAATACAGTATAAAATTGGGAGGCGACCCATTTATTAATGTACATACATGCATACTTATTATGCCGCTGTCCTTCAGGATAAGAAAGGTTAGGCAATGATCAGAAGGTAAGCCAGTTGAGAAAATCAAAGGCGTCAGATAAAAAAGGAAAACAGATGCAGTTTAATCAGCACAGGCAAACCTTGATTGTTTATTTAAAATAAGTTAGCGCATCTTGTGGACCAAAGTATCTAAGAATGTGTATAGAATCACCATCATTAAATATATTAACTATAACAAAGACATCCATCGTTTGTCTTTTCCACATTTGGTTCAATACATACTGATGCGGGAGGGGGTGCACAGGTAAACCCACCAGTGGCTGGCCAGGTTAGGTGGTCTTAATAGAATGGACCTTAAAAATTCATATTAGCTTGGCTTTTCATTCTAGGAACTTCTCTTTTTTGTATTTCTCCTATGTACTTCTCTGTAACATTCCAAATGAACTTCTCCTTTTCGAAATGTCATGCTTGTCTCGTGTATGGAAACACCTTGAGAATGCACAGTATGGAACACGGCATAAAAGTTGCATCCTGGGCAGAGCCCAGGCAGTTCAGATTTCTCTCTCTCTCTCTCTCTCTCTCTCTCTCTCTCTCTCTCTCTCTCTCTCTCTCTCTGTGTGTGTGTGTGTGTGTATGTATGTATGTATGTATGTATGTATGTATGTATAGATATAGATATAGAGATAGATATAGAGATAGAGATAGAGATAGAGATAGAGATATAGATATAGATATAGATATGGATATGGATATGGATATGGATATGGATATGGATATGGATATGGATATGGATATATAGATATAGATATAGATATAGATATAGATATAGAGATAGAGATAGAGATAGAGATAGAGATAGAGATAGAGATAGAGATAGAGATAGAGATAGAGATAGAGATAGAGATAGAGATATAGATATAGATATAGATATAGATTAGATATAGATTAGATATAGATTAGATATAGATATGGATATATGTTCTGTCCCCCCTTCTCCGCTCGTTAACAGACGACAGGCAAACAACTTAAAAGGAACTTTCTTTATCAGTTCTCGGCTCAGACTGGCTTCAAGCCCAAAAATAACATAAATACAGTCTCTGACCAGATAATAGCAATAGCAGTTAGACTTATATACCGCTTCATAGGGCTTTCAGCCCTCTCTAAGCGGTTTACAGAGTCAGCATATTGCCCCCAACAACAATCCGGATCCTCATTTTACCCACCTCGAAAGGATGGAAGGCTGAGTCAACCCTGAGCCGGTGAGATTTGAACAGCCGAACCGCAGAACTGCAGTCAGCTGAAGTAGCCTGCAGTGCTGCATTTAACCACTGCGCCACCTCGGCTCTTTTTAAAGAGATAACAGAATACAAAACAAATCTCTCTTACGGCAACACAAGTTGAACAAAACGAAAGCAAAGCACTTCTTCCAAAGTCTCTATGAATCAGGGTTACAGAAATCAAAGCACTTCTCCAAGTGTATCTTCTTGAATCAGGGTTACAGAAAACAAAGCACTTTTCCAAGTGTATCTTACATAAACCACGACTGATGATCAATCAATGTTGAACGAACCAAAGAACGTTGACTCCTGCAACTAGGGCGTGGCACCATCCGTCCTTTTATCCCCAGAATATGCCCCTAACGAGCCCCAGCTGCATCATTAATCTTGCATCCTGAAAAGACTCACAGAAGACGTCTGCTGAGTCACAACAGATGATATAGATATAGATATAGATATATAGATATAGATATAGATATAGATATAGATATAGATATAGATATAGATATAGATATAGATATAGATATAGATATAGATATAGATATAGATATAGATATAGATATAGATATAGATATAGATATAGATATAGATGATATAGATATAAATATATAGATATAGATTTATAGATAAAGGAGGAGGGCCTGTGACTTAATGGCTAACACAATTGCCTAATATGTAATACAGCACAGGTTCAAATCCCAGTAAGGGTATAGCTGGCTGAGGAGAGCTAAATAGCTTGAAATAGTTCTATACTAGTCTCCCTTTATTTATTTATCAGCACAAATGCAACAGAAACACACACACACACACACACATCAATGTGATTATTTGATAGTTAGATAGAAAGTAGGAGGCAGGGTTAAATCAGAAGATACACACAGCTATGCAAATACACCAGCTACATATGTATAAATAGCAACATAGGTAGAAAAAAATTAGAGCAGAGTTCAGCATCTGTAGCAAACTTACATAAAATGTTTATATGACTCATTTTTTTTTAATTTAGAGTTTAAACATTTTGTCTCCAGACTTCTGGATTACACCTTGTTTATATCTATTTCTTTTCTATAGTTGACTCTAAGATAGCGTCCTCAGAAGAATTCATCTCTTTCATCTCTTTCTGTGACTTAATTTTCCCCTTCCTTCCTTCCTTCCTTCCTTCCTTCCTTCCTTCCTTCCTTCCTTCCTTCTTTCCTTCCTTCCTTCCACTTTGGTAAAGAAGGGTGAACCAATCTCAACTGGTCTATGGCTCTCTGTTGAATCAGGATGGATCCTACGCATAAAGAAGCCAACTCTCTCCCATTGATTTCCATGGGTAGGTTTTATGTCATTAACTCTTTCGCTGAAATAAGTTAAAGTATGGAGAGAGCGGTAATTATTTTCTAGCAATCTTTGGAGAAGTGAGATAAATTGATGTGCAGGGAAAATTTAATTAATTATTTTTTATGCTTCCCCTCTCCCCTACAAGGTGACTCTGGGTGTCTTAATTTTAGGAAGCTGGAGCTCCCCTCCCAACTCTATCTTCTTGAATCTCATCCCAAAGAACCGTAGAGTTCTTACCCTATCCTCAATTTTATCCTATCCTCGAAATTATTATTTTTTCAATTAACACAGTATGTGGATGATGACTTGAACGACATCCAAATACTCTACTACATAAATAACTTCAGAAAGCATTGCCAAATGGAGATTAAAGCCACCCAGTGTGCTCTTCAGTTATAAATTATCCTGTTTGTTGAGTAGATTAATTTTTCAAAACATTGTTCCTCCAAAAAAAGGAGGTTTTCAGCATAAAGATGCCATTTTAACCACTATGGTGCTCTGTTAAAGATTTAGATTTAAGCATTTTTTCTTAAAAACACCTCCAGAATGTTGAAATGTATCCTTGAATTAAGGTCTTAAATGAATGCCTCAACTTGAAAGCAAAATCAAGTTAATTAAGGAATAAAGATAAAGGTAAAGGTTCCCATCGTATATATGTGCTAGTCATTCCCAACTCTAGGAGGTGGTGCTCATATCCATTTACAGTCGAAGAGCAGGAACTGTCTGAAGACCTCTCCATGGTCATGTGGCCGGCATGACTAAATGCTGAAGGTACATGGAACTTGTGCCCTTGTGACCTCAAGACTGGACTACTGCAACGTGCTCTACATGGGGCAGCCCTTGAAGAGCATTCGGAGACTTCAGCTTGTCCAGAATGCAGCCGCGCGAGCAATTGTGGGTGCACCCCGGTACACCCACGTCACACCTATCCTCCGCGAGCTGCACTGGCTGCCTATTGGTCTTCGGATACGCTAGAAGGTGCTAGTCGTCACTTATAAAGCCCTTCATGGTATTGGACCTGGGTACTTGAGAGACTGCCTGCTGCCAATTACCTCCAACAGACCTATTAGATCCCACAGATTAGGCCTCCTCCGAATTCCATCTACTGGCCAATGCCTATTGGCTACCACCCGGAGGAGGGCCTTCTCTGTGGCTCCTCCGGCCCTCTGGAACGAGCTCCCCGTGGAGATTCGGACCCTCACCACCCTTCAGGCTTTCCGCAAAGCCCTTAAAACCTGGTTGTTCTGACAGGCCTGGGGCTGACGGATTCCCTGCCCCCCCCTCGAATTGTGTGGTTGTTGAGTGTTTTTAAATTGCTTGTAGTTGTTGTCCGTTGTTTTCCCCTTGTTTGTATCCCCCCCTATTTTGGTTTGTGAGCCGCCCTGAGTCCCTCCGGGAATAGGGCAGCGTAGAAATGCAAATAAATCAAATCAAATCAAATCAAATCAAACACTATTACCTTCCCACCAAAGGTGATTCCTATTTTTCTACTTGCATTTTTTACGTGCTTTCAAACTACTAGGTTGGCAGAAGCTGGGACAAGTAACGGGAGCTCACTCCTGTCAGGCCTGCATTTATATTTCTTTTAGAATTTTGGCCTGCCACACTTTCTCTTATTTCATTATGCTGTTTCTTTAAGTATAGTCAATGGGAGGGGGGATTAGAAGGAGTAGGATTTTGGAATGTATTGTTTTTCATTCTTTGCTAGAAGCCAAGGTCATCCTTTGTCTCCACACCAGTACACCTGACCGGAAGAAGCTGGGCATGGACGCCAGCATGGAAGAAGGAGATTGGACCATGTGATGGATTGTGGGTGTGGGGGACAAGATCATGAACTTTTAACTGGGTGGGATTCTGATGTAACTTCCAGAGTTGGGATCCCACAGCTATGTGCCAACATGCCTGCTTTATTAAATTGGGACTTTAAGCATAGTTTTGCCTTCGATTCTGATTTGATTCTACATGGTATTTGGAACGCTGACAACTCCATTACATGGCACTAGGGATTCGAACTGCTGAACTGCCGACCTTTCTGATTGACAAGCTCAGCATCTTAGCCACTGAGCCACCACATACCTATTTATTTAAGGAATAGACATCTCTAAATCATGGGTACCAGGACTATGATTGCTAACTTTACCAAATAGACCAGACAGGAAACATGATCAATTAATTGTACCTTATTGTAGAATTTCAATACATTCAACAGAATGTTGCAAGACTTAAGGTACAATTCTCCTTCCATCTCCTTCACTCCCAAGAAATTGGAAGGGTCCTTTCTGAGCCTCGTGTCCCACCTACTATCAAGCTACAAACTATAGCAATAGCAATAGCAGTTAGACTTATATACCGCTTCATAGGGCTTTCAGCCCTCTCTAAGTGGTTTACAGAGTCAGCATATCGCCCCCAACAACAATCTGGGTCCTCATTTCATCATTCCTTCCACCTCGGAAGGATGGAAGGCTGAGTCAACCCTGAGCCGGTGAGATTTGAACCGCTGAACTGACGATAGCAGTCAGCTGAAGTGGCCTGCAGTACTGCACTCTACCCACTGCGCCACCTCGGCTCTTCTAAAAGACTATGCTGTCTTTTATTTGAGTGTTCAATACACAGTGTCTCTGGGATCAGTCTCCCAAGGTCATTCCCACATGCTACTATGGCAACTCAAGAACTATCTGGTTATTTAATCTCACATGTTTATTAGAAGTCAGGGCAAGAGAAAAGAGACTGAAGCAGATGGGATAGATTTACCTGTGGCTACCTAGCATTTCCCCCAGAGTTTGGAATTCAATGAACTTCAAAATGCTCCAGTTTGATTATAGGCTGCATCTATGCAATTCAATGATACATTTACATAAAAAAAATGGAGCAGTCGTTTGCAGTGGCAGCTGGGTGGTGTATAGTTATGTAAATAGTTATGAAAAGTGTCAAGTTTATGTGCAGCCCTTCCTCCCAGCAAGCCTTCTCAAAATTGCTTTCCCTTGTTGTCAATGAGAGCTGAAACTAGCTGTTTTAAGAAGAGCCTTTGGGGGCGGTGGAGAAACTTCATTGCTTTTTCTGCTCTACAGTTAATTCTGCTCACAGTTAAGGTGGGGTAGAACTTAAGTGAAATGTCTGGGGTAGTTTGTGAGTCATCATACAAGCACATCTGTCCATATAGTCCACAACACCACATTAGGCCTTCAAAACCAATTCATATATTAATAATGGTATATTTCTCTATAATTGCTTGTAAGCTGCCAAGAATCACTGAGGATGAGTGGGTGGCCACATAAATCTTCTAAATAAATACATAATTCTGATGTATAAGGTCACTCAACTCAGTACTTACTCTGGAAGGGCATATATATTAAAAAAAACATATACAATAGTTTAAAAAGAATAAAAAGTAAAATATAATAGTAATCTGTTCTGACCCCCTCCTCCGTCCAGTAACAAAAGCCAAGACAAGCTTAATTAGAATGTCCTTTAATAACAAGACCAGAATCTCGGTGGCTGAAAGCCAAGCAAACAAACAGATAAGGACCTTGGCAGCAATTCAGACAAATCTTGGCAGCAATCCAGCCTACCAAGTTAGTTACGTTCTCTTTAGTTGACTTCTGCAAGAGGGGCATGTCACAAGCAGTCTTTTTTATAGTCTGGAGAGGAGCCTAATGACCACCAACTGAGTGCAATTACCTCCTGTAATTGCGTAATTGTTCTTGATGCCGAGTAGCTTTTTGAAGGCGTGCATCCAGGAATAACTCACTGCTGGCTTCTGGATCACTCTCCCTTGTCTCCTCCCCACTGGTCCAAGGCTCAGGTGCCACCTGGTGGCCAACCAGTCTCTCTGCGCCCTGCTCGGTGTCGGAACCCTGTCCAGGGTCCTCCATATCCTCCAGAGCCGACTCATAGGGCCCCTCGCTGTCGGAGTCTGGTGGCTGCTGGGCCACAACAGTAATCATAGTGGGGGAAACCAACATATCCTAACCAAAACAAGATATTTCACATGGCACACCAAATAGCACACACTGAGTATTCCACAGCTCCCAGATATTGATTGAACTGCCCCAGAATAACCCCTAATTTCTCTCTGAAACCCATCCAGGTGACAGGTCTAAAAGCACTCACCAGAAGCACACTTTTTGAATTGCCTGATCATTATTTGCACTTTTGGAAGGAGAGAAGACGTGCAAATCATACGTAACGTTGTTCATAAATTCTGTGAATTAATAGTATGATTCAAAAAAAGCTTCTCAGTCTCTCACAGTATTTTTTTTGTTTGTTTGACCTACATAGTTTTTAGAAGATCAACTCAAGTACAGCCTCAATCATAAACTCAAGATGAGCACGCCTTTCTTAATTAAACCAATAGGAGTTTGTATAGCTTAAAAGGCACCTTTTGTAAATGATGTCTGTGTGTGTGGGGGGGACGAGCAAACAACTATATATGTTCAGCTGGTAGTCCTTTTGTTACAGCAGCTAGAGTTTCCCAATATATTTGCACAACCCCTTGCAGTATGATAATGCTCGATGGAGATAATTTGAATTTGATATTAGAATGGGAAGGAGAGGGAGAGAGGGAGTGGGAGTGGGATGGAGAAGAAGAGGAGGAGGTGGAGGTGGAGGAGGAAGAAGAAGAAGGAGAAAGGGAAGAAAAGAAGAAGAAGAAGGAGAAGGAGAAGGAGAAGGAGAAGGA
Source organism: Thamnophis elegans (assembly GCF_009769535.1). Classification (NCBI taxonomy): domain Eukaryota; kingdom Metazoa; phylum Chordata; class Lepidosauria; order Squamata; family Natricidae; genus Thamnophis; species Thamnophis elegans. The sequence continues at coordinate 3,343,557 of NC_045545.1, forward strand.
GAAGGAGAAGGAGAAGGAGAAGGAGAAGGAGAAGGAGAAGGAGAAGGAGAAGGAGAAGGAGAATAGCAATAGCGATAGCAGTTAGACTTATATACCACTTCATAGGTCTTTCAGCCCTCTCTAAGCGGTTTACAGAGTCAGCATATTGCCCCCACAGTCTGGGTCCTCATTTTACCTACCTCAGAAGGATGGAAGGCTGAGTCAACCTTGAGCCGGTGGGATTTGAACAGCCGAACTGCAGATAACAGTCAGCTGAAATGGCCTACAGTACTGCACCCTAACCACTGCGCCACCTCGGCTCGAAGAAGAAGTATGAGAATAAGATTAATAATAATAAGAAGAAGAAGAAGAAGAAGAAGAAGAAGAAGAAGAAGAAGAAGAAGAAGAACAACAACAACAACAACAACAACAACAACAACCTATAGCTATAGTGTTGATAGTTAATTCTTTGGAAATAATTTTCACTTCCTGGCTTCCATCATAGTTGCACTTCTCTTACAGCAGAAACCCCTTCTTGTTACATTCATATCTGGTTGACTTGTGTCATAATGAAGATAAAGAAAGTTGCACGTCTTTGCGCCATTCTCTCTGAGAACTATGTTTCACCCTTATTAGTTATTTTTGGGAGCTAACCCTTCCTTGGTATATGTGTGATTTATGCTTCTTGCTACTATATGCCATGCAATGAATAAAAAATATATATTTTCTTGCAGAAAATATCTTCTTTTATACTAGAATGTAATCTTTTTTTTCTCATTAGAAAGAAGGAACAGGGAAAATAATTGAATACTTTAATATATAGAGACTGTGTTGATCTAAAATTAATTCTGTTAACTTAATTTTGTGCCTGTGATTGATTCAAAGAAACAGTCTTATCTTCTGCCCTGGTTAAATAAGATATTGTAGATCTCCAGCTCCTTTCTCATTTTTTTTTAAAAAGGATATTAGCTGTTAGAAATGGAAGAAATGGGATATTAATAGTACAATACCATTGGGACCGAAGAAAGAGAGAATCTAATGTGGAGAAACTGCCAGATCTAAAGCTTTGTTGGGCTCCTAATAACAGCTTGGAGGTGGGAAATAATGACATCCCCTCCCCCAAATCTTTTCCGCCTTTTCATTTTTCATTTTTCAGATTTCCAGATTCCTTTTCCCTTGAGAAGGCAAAAATGGGGTGGGTGGGCTTTCCAAAGGGCTATGTTCTGCCACTGAAAATCTGGCTTGAGGTCTAATGTATTTCCTGCTCAGCCAGAGAATCTGAGGAGTTTACATCTGGCTGATCCAAAACCTCCGTCAGTTCTTAATATTCTCCTCTCACAGTGCAAACATCTGAAAATCTACAGTAGGAAGGCTTGGGAGCAGGGGTGGGTTCCTGCCAGTTCTAACCTCTTCTATAGAAGAGGTTCCACATATCTACAGTGCCGTTTAGAACCGGTTCCAGTTCCCTCCCCCCCGTCCGTCTGCACATCAGCAAGATGAAGAGCGAGAGGAGGGATTCTGGGAGTTGAAGTCCACAAGTCTTAAAGCTGTCAAGTTTGAACACCCCTGGTGTTTTTTTTCTAAAGGGTTAGGGGTGCGAGGGTCTTGTAACTTGACAGCTTTAAGACTTGCACACTTCAATGCCAGAGTTCCTGAGCCAACATTTTGGTTGCTAAGCAAGAGCGTTGTTAAGTGAGTTTCACCACATTTTACAAGTTGGCCATGCCCACCCAGTAACATGACTGCCAAGCCACTCCCACCCAGTCACATGGCTGGCAAGCCACTCCCACCTAGTCACATGGCTGGCAAGCCACTCCCACCCAGTCACATGGCCAGCAAGCCACTTGATTGGACCATGTGACTGATTGTTTGGGAAAGGGGAAACATGTTTACTTTTAATGAGGTAAAAACCTTTAGAGTCATTTTTCACCGATCTGTGCCAATATGATATGTCCAATAAATCTGTTCTTTGAGGAACCTGCTTGCCTCGGAGTTCTGTTTGCTATGGGTGTATTATTTGGAACCCTGATGCCTAATATAGAACAATCACTTTGGAATAAATGATATATTCCTTCCTTCCTTCCTTCCTTCCTTCCTTCCTTCCTTCCTTCTTTTTTGCTTTCTAATATCAAACTGAAAGCGCTATGCGATATACCAAATTTCAACAGATAGCTGAGCAATGATTAGTTGAGACATTTCTGTATTTGTAACTGACATGTTATGACTGGCTATCAATTCTCTGCCAGTGCTGCATACTCATAAAAAAACTAGTATACGTCTATACAACGTCTGAGTATTTTAAAATAATCATTACCGCTGTCTCAGTGCCTGTATTGGATGGAAAGACTGACCATCTGGAAATTCATTATACCTGCCATGTTCCACTTGATTCTTGAACGGCCAAAATCATGCCTTGATAAAGAAGTAGCAAGAAAGAAAAATACTACAGAAGCAAGAGGTAATTGTGAAATAGACGAAGAAGCATGTATTTTTGGAAGCAGGGATGAGGGAAATATATTTCAAAGTCCAAATCAATGAACATTCAAGACAATCTGTAACTGTATTCAGTCATACCCCAAACTTCACTCCAAAGAGCTTATATATAGCAATAATAAAGATAGCTGGTTTTACACGACCCCCCCCCCCCCGGCCCGCCTTAATGGATGAAAGAGATAGCTGTTTCTCAAGATTTTCAAGAACGTATCTTGAAAATCTTCATGAGGAAATCAAGGAAGCCACCAGATCAAGTGATCTGAGCAAAAGGAAAAGGATTTCATCAGCTCTGGTCTGCTTATTCCCTTCTGTGATCACCTCTGTGAGGACAGAATGTGATTTCACCTAAACTGGTCAAGATAATGAGGATTATTACTTTCAAATAATCTGGAACAAAGCTAGACTAAAGGATGGTAGCTATGTGTCACTAACTTTAGGATCCGTGTCATGCTTAGTGATTTATATATCCATTATATGCTAAGGAATGTGTAATCTGAGTCTATTATGAATCCATTGCAAGATGTATACAAGAAAAGCATGTGAACACATCTCTTTATGAAGGAACATGGATGTAAATCACAGTAAATCAAGAAAGTGGAAGCCAACGTTGCAACAATATGGACGTGCGGTCTCGATGCTCCGAGACAGCAGCCAATACTTTTGCTGCTGGGTGCTCCAATCAGACCTAAACCGTCCCGCAGAGATGGTGAATAAGAAGAATACATCTTGCTGATCTCAGGGACATTGCAAAGTCCTTGATCGATCCAAGAGAAGTTCTTCAAGCTGGCAACAAAAAATCTTGCCATTAGGCTGATGAAGAAGGATACGGAAAGAAAAAGTGTTTCCAGCTGGTGAGGAATTTTTACCATTTTAAAAGAGACTGGTATGATGATGGTAACATGTATAAATTTCTGAGTTAAAATACTTAAGTTAATATGAATTATGTTTGTTGACTGTGGAAGAGATGCATGAAAGCCTTTTTGTAACCAACTGATACACTTTCTACAGTATGTAAAGAAGGATGTGTTGTGTTTGTTTTGAAAATTAAAAATTAAAAAAAAATATTAAAAAAGAAAGAAAGAAAGTGGAACTACTTAACCACGAGATGAAATTAATGGTGCAAGATTTTATCTCCATCAAATGCATTACTAGGAAATGCAGTAGTTCATATATCATTAATGAATAAAAATATTTAAAGATTGATTTTATGAAGTAGTCCATGATAGTTCTTCTCTTGGGCTCCCATTTTGAATGTATCAAATACCTCTATGTCCTTCATAATACCATCAAGAGTCCTCCTCCCTCTCAGAACATCTCTAAGGATTTCCTAAATGACTAAAAGCCAGTTCCTTTTGGGATCTTTGGCCTGCCACACTAATATTCTATTCTACTATGCTGTTTCATTAGTGGGGAATTGGGAAGAGGAATAGTAAGGAGTAGAATGTGATGTTGTCAAAATAAAATTCCTTTCTAGAATCCAAGGTCATCCTTTGTGTCTGCATCTCTGCACCTGACCGGAATTGGATGGGTGAAACTGCCATCATGGTAGTGGAAGATTGAGCCATGTGATGGACTTGTCTGTGTGAGGGCAAGATCTTGAACTTTCAACTGGGTGGGGAAAACTGGGAAGCTTTCAGTTTCGGGTTTTCCCAGATGTGCCAACATGACTCTCTTAATAAATTGGAACTTTGAGGAATACTGTGCCTTGGACTCTGATTTAATTTTAGATGCTATTTGGAACCCTGACATTGATAATAAAGCAGAGAGGAGCATCAGATGATCTTCATCAGGACGTAATTTGCAAGGAAAGAAATTGTGATGTTTCTAGAAGCTGCAACGATCAATTCTGTCTGTGTGTGCACACAAATACACACCCAAATTGCAGACTATTAAAATAAGGGGGAGGGAAGGTCAACCGATATTTATTATGGGAAAAGTTGAAATTTTTCACTGAGTGCTTGCCGTAGCTTGTTACTTAGAAATACGTTTTTTTTTCTTTTCTTTTTCAGCCAAATGTGATTTAATGTCTCTTATTAATCCTTGAACAGCTCCTGCATTTTGCATCCAATTTGTGCAAATGATGGCTGTTCTGGTTTTTGCATTGGAAAACCTGCCTTTCTAATGAACCTGACTCAGCATCATAGCTGAACTTTCGGATTCAAAGTTCCCACTAATTTTCTTCCGGCAACTGCCCCCAATTGATGAAAAATTAAACCTATTTAGTCTTTGCACTTCCAAAACGCTGGGTCACGGGGTGAGTGACGAGACTTCTTTCTTGTTCCCGGTAAGGTGTTTTTATCTCATGGTCAGGAGCTAAGATCTCAATGCTGATCAGTGGTGGGTTTCAAAAAATTTTCGAACCTACTCTGTAGGTGTGGCCTCCTTTGTGGGAGTGGCTTGCTGGCCATGTGACCTGGTGGGAGTGGCTTGCCAGCCATGTGTTCTCTCTCTCTCTCTCCCTCTCTCTCTCTTTCCTTCCTTTTGTCTCTCTGTCCCTTTTTCCTTTTTTTCTTTCATATCTCACTTTTTCTTTCTTTTTTTCATTTATTTCTTCCTTTTTTTCTCTTTCTCTTTCTCTCTCTGTGTGAGTCTGTGTGTGTGTGTGTTTGTCAGTGGTGGGTTTCAAAAAATTTTGTAATCTCTTCTGTAGGTGTGGCCTGCTTTCCGGGTCCACTGGTGGAACCTCTTCTAACCGGTTCGGTAGATTTGACGAACCGGTTCTACCAAACTGGTGCAAACTGGTAGGAACCCACCTCTGATGCTGATTCAAGAAATCTAACAGATCTCAGTCTGTGTTAGAACACTGACATTGCAAGAGATGTGAGACCTTTCAGTCGTTTTAAAAGTTATTATTTAATTGGGGAATACATGGATCCATCTACGCGTGCCTCAGATACCATAGTACTTTCCAACTCCATGTTTCTGATCTCCAGTGGAGAATAAATAAGCATTAAAAATGCCCTGCCTGTCAGGTGAAGAGTTCTTACTGTCATGCCATAAAACAGGATCCCAGGTGCTGTTTTAAATTCTCCAACAGGGCTGACGCAGTGTCAATCTTAATGCATGGGTGGGCAAATATCGCACAATTCTTCCTCAAACAGCTCCCCAGGGTAGCTCACAGCATGATTAAAAACATGAATACCAACAATTCATTAAAACTGTTAAAAATAATTACCCAAACCAAGAAACAAGATAATAACAAATTAAACGAACAACAGAGAGCCAACAGACAAACAGCAAAAAAATATATATGAAACAAGCTGGCACTTGAAACCACCGACACGTAATGCCTGCAGAAACAGGATGCGTCTGTGTATTTTTAATTTGGCACTTAAACCGAAGCTGGGTGGGTGTCTGTGGAATGAAGGACCCAGGGGTTGAGCCTGAATGCCTGCCAATACAATTCTTTGTTGCTTCACAGATGCTAGGAAGGTGAGAAAGTTGTAATTCAGATGATTTTTTTCCCCTCCTATGGGCTCCAATATTGTGATGGATACTAATAATACGAGAAGCTGCTTTTTGGAGAAGTACTATCTGAGTTGTGAATGGAGTTGTTTAGATGTAGTCTAACTTGCACTGCTCGATCAGCTACTACAGTGGTGGGTTTCAAAAATTGTTCGAACCTACTCTGTGGGTGTGGCCACCTTTGTGGGAGTGGCTTGCTGCCCATGTGACCGGATGGGAGTGGCTTGCCACCCATGTGACCGGATATGAAGATGCCGACGACACTTGTCAGAACCACCTTAAATTACCTCACACACAGCACTGGCATGCATAAGAATATGATCGAAACTTGTTTTTTAAAAGGCATCTTTGGCTTGCGTTAAAACAACTTCAACACACGCAATGTTCTGATTGCACCACAAACGCAGTAGTCATCCTTACCTTTCACAGAGGCACTGGGTTTTATAAATATGAGCATGATAGTGTAGAATAATCATATCCAAGGACCAGTGGTGGGTTTCCAAAAAATTTTGGAAACTCTTCTGTAGGTGTGGCCTGCTTTCCGGGTCCACTGGTGGAACCTCGTCTAACCGGTTCGGTAGTTTTGACGAACTGGTTCTACCGAATAGATGTGAACTGGTAGGAACCCACCTCTGAGCTACTACAACAAACAGCTTTTCTTTTGAAGAGATCCAAATTGAGATCATGAAGGTTCTGGGCGTAGAAACAGCGGTAGGCTAGGTATTCACATTTTGATGATGATGATGCCAAGGATGTCATTCATTCAAAGCCACTCTTTCAAAAGACACGTGATGTATGGGAACATGAGGCTACAGGTGCTCCTCTGGCCCATCATAAGCCTTCCCCATTTATGATGAAATCACATATTTCAGTAATAACCATTTCACTAGCAATACCTATTTCGCTAGCAATAGCCCAAAGGTGCTTCCCTCGTCCCCAAGAGGCAACTGGACTTTCTTTGAAGATGTTTTGTTTCTCATCCAAGATGGTTCCTAAGACCATCAGAAATATGTGTTTTCCGATGGTCTTAGGCGACTCCTCTGAAAGGGGTCCCGACCCACAGGTTGAGAACCGCTGGACTAGTGGCTTAGAATTCCCATCGGTTCACCGACAAATGCACGCTTGACAAAAGCACGCCAACAAAACCGTGCCGAGAAAACCACGAGGTTGAAATCGCGCCGATGAATGCACACAGAAGCACACCGACAAATGCACACCGACGAAAGCGCGCCATCAAAAAACAATGTAATAACCCTAAACCTAACCCTAAATCTAACCCTGAACCTAACCCTAAACCTAACCCTAAACCTAACCCTAAACCTAACCCTAAACCTAACCCTAAACCTAACCCTAACCCTAACCCTAACCCTAACCCTAACCCTAACCCTAACCCTAAACCTAACCCTAAACCTAACCCTAAACCCAACCCTAAACCTAACCCCTTACCTTAACTTAAATCACGCTTTTGTGGGCGCGATTTTGTCGGCGCATTGTTGTGGGTGCATTTATGATGTCACGGTTTTCTCACTGCGGTTTTGTCGGCACGCTATTGTCGTGCGCGCATTTGTCGGGTCACGATTCCCATCAAGTGAGCAGGAAAGAGCCAAATTAGTTTACAGTTTAGGGAACAGAATGAAAAATCTTGGAGTCTCTGGATCTATCTCTTTGGTATAGACCAGGGGTGTCAAACTGGATTTCATTGAGGGCCACATCAGGATTGTATTTGACCTTGAGGAGCCAGGATGGGTGTGGCCAGGGTGGGCGTGGCCAGCTCAACGTGTCTGGCCTGCAGAGGTTCCTTTAAGAATCTTTGGCCTGCCACACTCTCATTAAGGGGAGCAGGGAATAGCACGGGGTAGAATGTGTTGCTTTCAAAATAAAAAATTCCTTTCTAGAAGCTCAAGGTCATCTTTTGTCTCTGCACCTTTGCACCTGACCGGAAGCAGCTGGGTGTGGATGCCAGTGTGGAAGAAGAAGATTGAACCCTGTGATGGATTGTGGGTGCGGGGACAAGATCATGAACTTTTAACTGGGTGGGATTCTGAGGTCATTTCCAGAATTGGGATTAACACAGATGTGCTAAAATGTCTGCTTTATTAAATTGGAACTTTAAGGATCGTTTTGCCTTGGACTCTGATTTAATTCTACATGATACTTGGAACGCTGACACAACGTCACTTGTGTCAGAGGCCCCTGTGATGGCCTGAGTGCTCTACCAGCCAAAACTGGCTCTGAGCCCCATTTTTTGTTGGAACCCTCTACCAGCGAGAATGGAGCTCCGGAGGGCGAGGCAGGCTGGTCCTTCACTATTCCCAGGTCAGCTCCGTGGGCCAGATCTAAGCACACTGTGAGACGTATCTGGCCTACCGGCCTTGAGTCTGACACCCCTGGTAAAGACAGTGGTTGTTCAGTTTCACTATCTTGGCACCCAAGCGGTGTCTTCTGTAGAATGAGGAGATGTAATGCCAAGCTTACCTTATGGTTGGCGCATTTGGCTTTTGAATAAGCTGGGGTACCTTGTGGCACAATGGCATAGTTTTCAAGAAATGTTTATTACATCTCTCTTCTGCTGTGCAAATTAGCACAATGGGTACAGGGAGCAGATGGGTCCTTTGCCAGTTTTTCAAGTTGTTGGCAGTCTCCGCCGCTCCTCCGCCTTTCTAAATGTGCATTAGAACTTACAGTGTGGTAACAGCCAGATACAATTAGGCAATCTTCCTTTACTCTCTCTGGGATTTGGAATCCCATTAATTCATACACTTAATTTAATTTAACATCCTCAGATGCATAAAGATCCGATTGCAGCCCAGGCAGAAATGTGAGAATGAAACTGGCTTTTTGTTTGTTTAAGGATTGCTGTTCGGCCATCGCCACTTCGATGATTTGGACTGGAGAGACTGTGAATTTAAGGAGTTTTGTCTTTCTTGCAGGTGAGTTCTAGGTGGCATACATTTTCACACACAAACTCTATTTCCCAGAATCCTCCCTTTCGACTTTCCAATTATTTGTTTGCATCTTTTCTCAAGATCTCATTTCTGTAGTTCCTGGACAATAAACAATAACAACAACAACAACAATAACAATAAAAGTCCTCTTACATAAGTTCTCATATGTTGTTGTGGCCCGCCAGCAAGCCATCTGGGAGTGATCAGGTCCTAAGGAGCAGAGGTGGGTTCCTACCAGTTCGCACCTATTCGGTAGAACCGGTTCGTCAAATCTACCGAACCGGTTAGAAGAGGTTCCACCAGTGGACCGGGAAAGCAGGCCACATCTACAGAAGAGGTTCCAAAAATTTTTAAAACCCACCACTGCTACGGAGCTAGACAGCAGTGAGGCAGAGGAACAGCTGGAGCCTGTTCCCAGTGTGCGCATGCGCAGAGCTGCCAGAAGAAAAGAACAACTCAGAAATCAGGGTGGACTTAAGAGTAAAGTCACAGGTGGAAGGTGATTGGCCCCTCCCATAGGAAATAAAAGAGAAGCAAAAGGGGAGTGGGCTTTTGCAGGAAACAATTCGTTTGTTCAGTTGTTAGATTCGTTTCAGGAGTATGAAACTCTATCTGTGAATCTCAAAGACTCTGTGCCCAGTCTTACCTTACACAGCATGTTCTGACCGGCCTCTTCCCACACCAACACACTCCGAGTCAAAGGTAATTTCTGGAATTTATTAACAGGCAGACAGGTCCTTGGCAGCAAACCAGCACAGATAAGCCATGGCAGGAATTCAACCTGCCAAGCTCACAATTCTGTTCTCCAACATTAGTTCCTGCGTTGACTTCTGCAAGAGGGGCGTGTGCACAAGCAGTCCTTATTATAGTCTGGAGAGGAGCCGAATGACCACCAGCTGAGTGCAATTACCTCCTGTACTTGGGCAACTGTTCCTGATGCCTATTAGCTCTTCAGTACCGGGCATCCAGGAACAACTCACTGCTGGCTTCCGGCTCACTCTCCCTTTTCTTCTCCCTACTGGTCCAAGGCTCAGGCGCCTCCTGGAGGCCAACCAGCCTCTCTGTGCCCTGCTCAGAGTCGGAACCTTGTCCAGGGTCCCCCACATCCTCCAGAGCCGACTCATAGGGCCCCTCACTGTCAGAGTCTGGTGGCAGCTCCAATGGCTCCTGCTGGGCCACAACACAGCAGCAAGTCATTTGGCAAATATTTACATGGCAGCTTTCCAAGATAGATAAGGTCTGTGGTCATAATTACTCCTTTGAAAGACTGTTTACCAGGCCTTGCTGAATGTGAATGAGAGGAATTCACATTCGTTTAACAAAAGGGGTTTTGTGGGGACCAGGAATCTGCTTTGTGCTTTTGGAGAAAGCCTAGGTGAGAACATATGTTAGCCTTCTGTTTTGACAAGTTCTATGATCAGAAATCTTTCTTTTTTCTTTGATGAATTACGTCTTAGAGAATTGTGACTTCATTCTTCCTTGGAGACGTGGTTTGTGACTATTACATCCTAGTAATATCTGTCCTTAGTGTCACAAAGCTTATATATCATTTCTTGGAGTAATATATTAGTTTAGAGTTTATTGCAGTTGTAAATCAGCATCAGAATTATATGCCGATTGGATCGCAATTATTTGTTGGATTTCATGTTGTTTGCAGAAACCTCCAACAGTTTTTTTATTTATTAAATTTATATGGCATCCTTCTTATCATCAGGCCTCTCTGGACAACTTACATCATAAAAACAAAAATACAAAACATTAAAACTTTCAATATTAAATATGTAACATATCAAAGGTACTTAACAGTTTGAGAAAAAAAGCTATCCATGCCCTTTTTTTGACAAAAAATGGCCTGTTTTTGCAAAAAATAGGCCATTTTTTGCTCATTTTTGGCCCCTCCAACCCCCTCAGGAGCACCTTTTAAAAAGGGGGGCCCATTTTCACAAAAAATGGGCCGTTTTGGGGAGGTCTGCAGAGTGCAAAAACTTTTTTTTAAAAAAATAGCTTGTTCAAAACCTTGGTGTGTCTTATTTTCCGGTGCGTCTTATACTCCGAAAAATATGTATATCTCCCATATTAACCAGCAGGTTAATATCCAGCGTAGTAAGTACAAATACAATGTTTTCTAGTTATGAAAATACATGGATTTTCCTATCTTTAATTAATTAAATTGTGCTTTGTAGACCAGTAGAGATTCTTTGTGTACTCTTTAGGCAGTTTCTAATTCCAAAATGAGAGGGGAAGAAATACTAGTGAGCCAACTGTTTCTTCACATTTCTACCAATGAAAAAGAATAAATCTATTTCTGGTTATGTGTAGATAACTTTACTGGCCTCAGAAAACAACTACGAGCTTGATTAAAAAGCAAGAGAAATATGCCAAACTGCCAGTTACATTTCACTGATTTTAGTGCTTTCATTGGCAAAGCTTATTTAAGTCAAGGTACAAATTTCCCATACGGATGGGTTTATAAGGCATAATGAAATAATTAATTAAGATTACAGTCCTGAGGTGGGTTCTGATTCATGAGAGGTGATGGGTTGAAATTATACTGAAGAAGAGCCAGGAATAAATGTTTATCAAATATCTAAACCAAGGTTTGCAGTGAATAAAGGCACTTAGAAAAGGCCCAGGCGTGAGTAATCATGAGCAAAGATACTAATTTGTCTCTTCTGATTGTGACACAGTGTGCCTTTTGTCAGGGACATCCATTTATATGTAGGCTTCTTTATTTTTTTAAAAAAAATACATATACTGTACATTTATTTATACAAATAGAAAATAGATATACCTAAGTAATTATACTAAAAAAAATGTAAATCACAAATGTACTATACTTCAAATCATCAAATTGTGTGCAAGTTTGTTCGTTAGAAGAGGCTGAACTCTTACAATTGCAATGTCTTTCCTCTTTTTCAGATTAAAAAAAAGGCAAAGGAATGAAAGATAAGGAGGAAAAAAATAGCAAGTGAATAACAGAAGGAATATAACCATAATAAACAGCAGGTGTTAAACAACAGCTACAACTGGAATGTCTATTGCAGACTTCCCAACCACAAGCTTCATTGATCCACTTCCTCTAATCCTCCGACCAACACAGTTAATCCTCTGGTCAATTATGAGAACTGAAGACTAATACACTGGGAAGACACCATGTTGGCTAAGCCTATCTGCTTTGTTTTTAGCAGAAACTAGAAATTGGCACTTTGTGCTTTCGGAGAAAACTGTTGGGAATGTCTTGGGCTGCAAGAACAGTGGTGGGTTTCAAAAACTGTTCGAACCTACTCTGTGGGTGTGGCCTCCTTTGTGGGAATGGCTTGCCGCCCATGTGACCGGATGGGGGTGGCTTGCCGCCCATGTGACCGGATATGAAGATGCCGACGACACTTGTCAGAACCACCTTAAATTACCCCACACACAGCCCTGGCATGCATAAGAATATGATGTCAACTTGTTTTTTAAAAGGCATCTTTGGTTTGCGTTAAAACAACTTCAACACATGCAATGTTCTGATTGCACCACAAACGCAGTAGTCATCCTGACCTTTCACAGAGGCACTAAGTTTTATAAATATGAGCATGATAGTGTAGAATAATCATATCCAAGGACCAGTGGTGGGTTTCAAAAAAGTTTGGAACCGCTTCTGTAGGTGTGGCCTGCTTTCCGGGTCCACTGGTGGAACCTCTTCTAACCGGTTCGGTAGATTTGACGATCCGGTTCCACCGAATAGGTGCGAACTGGTAGGAACCCACCTCTGGTACTAGAGGAAGTAAAACCCAACTGCTCACTGGAAGCACTGCAATGAAGCTTAAATATTTTGGACACGTCATTCGAGGCCACTGGAGAAGATCCGAATGCTTTGGGAAATTGAAAGTAGGGTGGGGGGGAGCCAGAGACAAAGAGACTTGATACGATCTCCGAATACACAAATGTGTTTACAAGAACTCAAAGAAATAGTCACTGAGAGAGACCATCCATGTGACAAAGGGTTGGAAATGATTGAACAACATGAAAAGTCGCTTCTTCTTGAAACAAACCTTTTTGAAGGGATAGACAATTTCTCAAATATTTGTCTTTTTTTTTTTTTTAAAAAAAGAGAATATTACTCATGAGGAAGAGAGCCTCTAGTGCTTTTGACTACTCACGGGGTGACTTTAGAAAATGTTTAGCAAACATCTGCATTTGATGAGGAGATGGGGTGGCATAAACGATGTTAACGTTTTTCCTTAACATTTTCCACCTTCAGCTTTATTACAGCTTGACCTTCCTACAATTGGTGGAATAGTAGAAGCGGCTTTTAAGTACTACACCCACCAGTTATCTATTCCCCATCCACACATAAATTATAGTTGCAATTTTACCTTGATGTTCCAGTGACAAACTGAATACTTCAAGGCTTTGTTTTCAGGATTTTCTGCTTATCACTAGCTATAAAGAATTGTATCCTATTGTCTAAAATGATACGACTTGTTGCAGGAAGCATCTATCTATCTATCATCTATCTATCTATCTATCTATCTATCTATCTATCTATCTATCTATCTATCTACCTACCTACCTACCTACCTACCTACCTACCTACCTACCTACCTACCTACCTACCTACCTTCCATCCATCCATCCATCCATCCATCCATCATCTGTCTATCTGTCTATCTATCTACTATCTATCTATCTATCTACCTACCTACCTACCATCTATCTATCTACCTACCTACCTACCTACCTACCTACCTTCCTTCCATCCATCCATCCATCCATCCATCCATCCATCATCTGTCTATCTGTCTATCTATCTACTATCTATCTATCTATCTATCTATCTATCTATCTATCTATCTCCTATCTATCTATCATCTCTCTCTCTCTCTCATCTATCTATCTATCTATCTATCTATCTATCTATCTATCTATCTATCTATCTATCTATCTATCTATCTATCTATTCTCTCTCTCTCTCTCTCATCTATTGAATTTACTTGCTGTCCATCCATCCATCCATCCATCCATCCATCCATCCATCCATCATCTGTCTATCTATCTACTATCTATCTATCTCCTATCTATCTATCTATCTATCTATCTATCTATCTATCTATCTATCTATCTATCTATCATCTCTCTCTCTCTCATCTCTCTCTCTCTCTCTCTCTCTCTCTCTCTATCTATCTATTCTCTCTCTCTCTCTCTCTCTCTCTCTCTCTCTCTCTCTCTCTCTCTCTCTCTCTCTCTCATCTATTGAATTTACTTGCTGTCCATCTTATAACGAATGACTCTGAGTGGCTTTTACCATTTTCAACTTTTCTTCAGAAAACCTGTATGTAGGGGTCATAAATCATTTTTTGTTACACGGGAGGGAATTGTCCTACAGAGAGAATTCCATACCGTACCCCCTTCCATAGTATCTGTGAATTAATATCAGATTAGGGAGACAGACTGTATGAGAATGACTAAAATTGCCTACTGAAACCCTTTATTTGCTCTGCCTTGTGCTTTTTGCAATTCTACTCCTGAAGACTAAGATAAAGGTAAAGGTTCCCCTCGCACATATGTGCCAGTCGTTCCTGACTCTAGGGGGCGGTGCTCATCTCCGTTTCAAAGCCGAAGAGCCAGCGCTATCCAAAGACATCTCCTTGGTCATGTGGCCAGCATGACTAAATGCCAAAGGTGCATGGAATGCTGTTACCTTGCACAAATAAGTTAGGCCAGCTCAGTTTTCAGAAACTTTATGCACCTACTTTATTTGACTCATCCGTGGTACTTTTTAAATAGGTACTCCTTGGTTTATGACTTGAACTCAGAACTGCGGTCATAAGTCATGCAGGTCACCACATGATCAGGCCCGATACTCTGGAAGGAAACGTGGTTTTCCAAAATGCAGTCATGTGTCTACAGGTGCCAGGGTGGATAGACACATATATTGGTTGAAAATAAAGGAATAACAATAGTACAATATAATAATGGCTTCTAGTATACTTTCTGAAAGAAACCTGATCTCTCTATATGCAAATAATGATACAATTCATTTGCAATACGTTTCTTTGTTATCCTCTCTGAAAGCAGCTAATATACTGTATAGAGAACAAAATGAGAACTCTTCCTTCTGATGGTTTTTTTAAAAAAATAAGCCTAGGTTTTAAAGAAAGAACTCTGTTTTGAGATAATGGCACCTTTTCCTTCTGTCATTCATGGAGGAATGCATTCCAGGCAAGATAGGAGCTCTAGCGTTGCTATTACATTTTGCCTAAAGTGAAATTTCAACATGAATTTGGAGAAAAATGATCTTGCTAGAGAAAAATCCTGTAAATTGGACATTTTGTCACCCACACATTGCACAATGGAGTAAGCAAAAGAGAACACTGTAAAAGCAGGGTGGAGTGGGGGGGGGGGGAAAGACTGACCATGTTGTGTTGGAGAAAAGAAAAAAGAATAGTGCATATTTTTCTTCTTAAATGTCGAGCTGGAGATACTGTTGAAAGAAAAGTCCTTCTGGGTTCAGCTCCAAGTGGGGAAAAAGACACTGGAGACATGGAGGCTGCTTGGAAAGATGGTTTATTGGTGGACACAGCCACATGGCTTGAGCCCTGGACAGAAAAGGGGATCACATGCTTCAGTGTTGGTGGAGAAGAAGAGAAGGGCTGAGGGAGGGGCTTGCTAGGCTTTTTATACCCTGTTCAGTCCCACCTCTCTGTTTCCTGTTCCTGTGTAAGAAATGTATTCTGATTGGTTGTCAGACTCCCATGGGGCCATGCAGGGGGCTACTCTCTAGGCTGTGTTTTTGAATCCAAGTGTGGATGAGCTCTCAAATGCCATGTGCTCAGCTGAGTAAAGTTCCAATATTATCATGCCTTTCTGTAGCTGCTGCTGAAGTCTTTATTATGTAAAGTGGGCTAGCCTGGCTAGTCTTAATGGGCCTATTGACAAAGTGGGGGTGGGCAGGAAGCTACAGGCAACTATTCTGTCTTTTAAAACATGCTTCTTTTCACACCCAGAGAAACATTCTGCCTTTTCAATATTTCCTAGGATATTTCATTTTTTTCTGGGAAAGGGCTGGATGATAACTTCCCACAATGCCATGGTGCATATATATGAACATTTGAAAGAAAGTAACTGAGTTCTTTCCCCAATATGGTATCAGATCATTTGGAACACTAAAAATGGCCTTTGTGTTTGCCAAAGTTTGTGCCCTTACTCCTAACATAGGTTGCTTCTACGAGTAACATTTGCTTTAGTTATTTCTTGTTTGAAAATGGTTTTCAGCGTTTAGGCTGTAATAATGTATTCAGCAGTGATGCCATGACAATGTAAGTACAAATTGCATTATAATTAGTATTGTCAACTGGTGAAATGATTTTAGTTGATTAATCATTTGCCTTCTAACTGTTGTTTAAAGTTAAATAAATTTCCATATTATTGGACCGTACCCTAGGGGCTTCTCTGAAAGCACAAGGTGAGCCAATATTTAGCAATGGAAGAAAAAGTCATTTTGAGAGGCATTGGCCTATTGGCAGTTGTTGTTTTTCTCCAAAGAAAGGTAATTCTAGGAGAAAGAAATAGCAGCCCCAGATCTCCAGTTACGGGAGAGAATTTCAATGCTGCATCTTAAAAGCGTTAACAAGCACTAGTAAGAATGAACAAGCCAGGCCTTTCCGTGGCACGACATAACTGCGAACGTCAAAAGCGCGCCGACAAAACCGCGGCGCTAAAACCGCGATGTCAAAAGCGCGCCGACAACAGCGCGCCGACAGAAGCGCGATTTAAGTTAAGGTAAGGTTTAGGGTTAGGTTTAGGGTTAGGTTTAGGGTTAGGTTTAGGGTTAGGTTTAGGGTTAGGTTTAGGGTTAGGTTTAGGGTTAGGTTTAGGGTTAGGTTTAGGGTTAGGTTTAGGGTTTGGTTTAGGGTTAGGGTTAGGGTTAGGGTTAGGGTTAGGGTTAGGTTTAGGGTTAGGTTTAGGGTTAGGTTTAGGGTTAGGTTTAGGGTTAGGTTTAGGGTTAGGTTTAGGGTTAGGTTTAGGGTTAGGTTTAGGGTTAGGTTTAGGGTTAGGTTTAGGGTTAGGTTTAGGGTTAGGTTTAGGGTCATGTTACAGCGCGCTTCTGTTGGCGCGCTGTTGTCGGCGCGCTTCAGCACTCATTCGACTCCGCGGTTTTGACGGCACGGTTTTGTCACCGCGCTTTAGTCACACGCGCTTTTGCCATACGCGCATTTGTGGTGGAACTGGCCTTTCAAAGGAAAGTTTAAATAAAATGGCTGATATGTCTACCCCTCTCTAGCTTAGAAAACAGGTGATGAAAAATGATTTTGATCTTGGCACGTCACTAAAAATCAAGCCCTTCTGAAGAAGTGTTAAACTGAAGTTTGCAAACACCAACAAGACAACAACACAGAATCAAATCCGTAATAAAAATATCAGCATGCGATTCCCCCCTATCTCCCCCCAAAATTAATCTTTCTCAGAATGAATTTGCTCTTTTGGGTGAAAATGGCAGAGTTAATAGAACTTGTAAGCTAATGTAGGATGATTACACAGATAAGAGCATTAATGCCACTAATAAAAGTCTTAGTAACCTGCACGGGTTGTAGCAGAAAATCTTTATCTTCAAAATCTCTGATTAGAACAGAGCATTTACCAACTGTTCGTATGGGAACGAGCCAGGATTAATCATTTAAAGTAATACCTAATTAATCCTGCCTAGCAACAGATGTCAGTTCCAGTCTGCTGACTTCCTTCTATGAATTCAGCGATGGCAGCATTTTGCTGGGAGATCAACACTCCGCTATCATTTTATAATCCGATGCGTAGCGACCGGAGGACTTTCCTTTGAAGAGGAAATTTCTAAAAGTTCAGTTGGTGCAGGAAATCCTTTCGTATGTTAGAAATGAAGTTGCCTATTTCATTTCTTTGGGTGAGTAAGATGCAAAGAATACATCCAGCTCCTTCTCTTCCACGGGTAAAACAGTAGCATGACTTACTGGGGTTAATTTTTTGAAGTAGTCCCAAAATCTTGATCTCTCTTAAGCCAAACAAGGTATTTTATTCTGTTGGATGAAAGGTCCTTCTGGAAACATGGAGGCTGCTTGGAAAGATGGTTTAATGGTGGACAGGATCATATGGCTTGAACTCCTGAACAGAAAAGGGGGAAATCACATGATTCCAGACGTTGGGTGAAGAAGAAAAAGGGGCTGAGATGTTGAAAGTCCCTTGTTTTATGCCCTCTCTGGCCTTTGATCTTGATCTTGTATTCTGATTGGTTGTCAGGCTCTCCTGGGGCCACGCAGGGGCAACTCTGTAGGTTGTGCTTTGAGTCCAAGTTTGCTTGCCTTGCTGGCTGATATAATTTTCCCAGGTACCTTGTGGTGAGTTTCTGTAGGAGGCTAATCCTACCTTTGTTATGTAGAATAGACCGGCTCGGTCTTTGGACAGCCCATTGAAAAAGGTGGGGGCAGCTGAGTTTCTGCCTCTCTTGAGTTTCTACTTCTCTTTTTAGGGGACATCTTCTGCCCTTTTAATATTTCCTAAAATATTTCATTTCTCTAGGAGAGGGGTGGGTTTTAACTTCCAACAATTCCTTGGGATGATTTGATACAGTACAGTACAGTTTGTATTTCATTTCCACTTCATTATTCTTTACTTTTGCAAACCTTAACATGTTGTGAACAGGAAAGGGACCCCAAAATCAATTAGGTCTCCTTCCACTTGACCTGTATTTTATTAATAATGATTAAACACCAGCAAATTCTAGCTGAACCACAATATTGGGGAAAAATAGATTTAAACCATTTTTGACCCTTAACATCAGTACCTGGAGTGAAAACTATCTTCCATTTGTAGAATGTATTAAGTGCATGAACTTTTGACCAAAAATAGGACATCCTGGGAACTTGCTGGGACATATGCATAATGTTTTTCCTTATTTATATGGTAAGGTTACAGTACATTCTGGGATATTCTTAATCTCTCTCTCTCTCTCTCTCTCTCTCTCTCCCTCCCTCCCTCCCTCCCTCCCTCTCTCTCTCTCTCTCTCTCTCATATTATATAATCACTTAAGGAAAATAGGGGTATTTATTTACTTCATACAGCTTTTTTTAGTTTAGTTCAATTAATCGCTAATCACATTTTAAACCCCTACAATTTAAATTGCCTACAAATGCAGAATGTCAGTACATCCAATGAAAACTATCGTTTGAATCCAGAGTTTGCAATGATTAGGATATAGAATATTTTCCATGTTTTTCCTTGTTTTCCACTGGAGATTGCTATCTTGTAGGTCTCCTTGTGAGGAGCAGGTATCTGGAGCACTTGTGGACAATCTTGAGTCCTCCCCTTGCTTTTTTTGGAGTCATCTTAAGTCTTCCATTTCTTCTTCCAGAAATCCCCAGGACATTTTCATTATAATTAATATTGAAATATGTTTTTGATGATTAAGCCTACAAGTCAAAAATCCATCCATTCAGCTTGAAGTAACCTGCCAATTATTAACACTGCATGCTGCTTCCCTTGTAGAAGAGTCTTTCTCAACTAGGACAATTACCTTTGAAGATTTTAGCATCCAGAATCCCACAGCTACCAGAGTGAATTGTCCTGGTTGAGAAGGAAACTTTTAAAGAAACAAGCTGGTTATTTGAAGAAACAAACTCTATATTATAGAAAACAATACTATGCTGTTTTTCTTCGTTTTGTATTCGCACTGAAGTTATTTGCAGCTTATCACTCAATTCAAGCGATGGAAGGATTTGCTCTTCTTCAAAATGGAGACTCTGCTATTCTTATGAAAACTTTACCCGCTACTAATATATGCTGTCTAAATTTGCCTTGAAATTGCTTTTAGCAAAATTCAGTAGCCATATAATGATCCACCTTTCTTCACCGAGGAATTTCAGCAGAGTTATTTCAGCTTTCAGCAAAACATGTCAGAGTTTTACTCAATCTGAAAACTTTTGTGTTTATCTTTTGAGAAAATATGGGACAAACCTTTCTCCTATGATGGATGTGGCTTCTCTCATCCTGCTTTGCAGAGCTGACTTCTGTGATTCAATAGAGCTGAGAGTTTGGGATTTAAATTTCCATTTAAAAAAAGGCAATCCCCAAACTCTTAATTTGAAAACCTGCATTTGCCAAATTGATTGTGAGATTCCAATGCAAGAGTACAACTTACTACAGTTAATACTTCATTGTTGGTTACATAAAAAAATTCAACTCTTGTTGACTTAGTTCAGGGTTAAGCGCAGCGGTGCTTAATCAGCAGCTTAATTAGTTCAATAGCTTGATTATTGCATCTGTATATGTATGCATGAGGAGTGACAGGAAAGAGAAAAAATAAATACAATTACAATATGTTAAGTGAAAATGAATGCTTCAATTTATTAATGTAACAGTTGGCAGAAATTACGGAGTAATAAAAATAGATCTTTTCCTTGTTTCCCATCATTTAATATAGCACTCTATTAAACACAAGTCTATTATTGTTTTATCTTTTGAATTGCGATGGCAATTCGATTATTTTCACACACAAAAAAAAATATTTTGCAAAGAAATATCTTCTACCCCCAAAATAGGAGTGCTTCCCAATAAATATTGGCTTAAAACTCCCAAGACAGCTTGGGTAGACATGGGTTCAGTTTTTTGGTTGTGTCTTCAAGGCAGATATAATAAAGAGTACTTTGCTCTAAACTGCCTTACAAGATCACACATGAAAATTACCAGCTCCAAAACAGGAAAGGGGTGACCATGGGGAGAACATTTTCCTCTACCTCTAAAGTGGGCAAGCCTATGCATATATTGGTATGGGATTAGTCTGAAACTGAAGGCTTAGAATGTCTAAATTGGTTTGTGGAATCATGGCTTGCTATTGCAATTTTGTGCATTGTTTCCTTGTGGTACTTTCCTGGGATATTTAAGATTATTTTCTCACTAGAAAAGAAGTAAAATCGTTTCTTCTCTCTTCTGACTCGTGTCTAAGAAGCTCATTACTTCCCTCCATATACAGACATAAACTATCCCACACACCGAAGCAAGTAGAAGCAAAAACCTCCCAGGTCTATGCTCAGCTTCTATACTGAAGCACATTGTCTACTGCAGTGTTTCTCAACCTTGGCAACTTGAAGATGTCCGGACTTCAACTCCCAGAATTCCCCAGCCAGCGAATGCTGGCTGGGGGATTCTGGGAGTTGAAGTCCGGACATCTTCAAGTTGCCAAGGTTGAGAAACACTGGTCTACTGTGTGACTTATTCAATAAAATGACCAAGTTTTCTTGGGGAAAAAAAAGAATAGCAATAGCAGTTAGACTTATCTACCGCTTCATAGGGCTTTCAGCCCTCTCTAAGCGGTTTACAGAGTCAGCATATCGCCCCCACAGTCTGGGTCCTCATTTCACCCACCTCGGAAGGATGGAAGGCTGAGTCAACCTTGAGCCGGTGAGATTTGAACCGCTAAACTGCAGATAACAGTCAGCTGAAGTGGCCTGCAGTACTGCACCCTAACCACTGCGCCACAAATCTGTAAAGGGGACTTAACTCAAAGAGTTCCATAAGGACAAGAAATGTTTATACTGACAACTTCGTTATACCAAGGAAAATTCAAGAGCAAAACTAAGACAATAAACGGTTAAATAAAGCTAATGGACATATTTCATGAAATAAAAGATTAGCTTTTATAGTAACGGACATGATCATTATACGTATTTATTGATTAAATGTATCTGCTCTCCATCTTACTGTCAAGCAACTCTGAATGACTCACAATGTTATAAAAAAGAACGAGAAAGTTCAAAACGTTAGGCATTAAAATTAGAACATTAAAAGTTAACAAAAGATTGCATAAACGGGACGGGATCTTCTCCTAATCTACTAACCACCTCCCTAGCCCCAAACTAGATGGCAGAGCCAGATTTCAGGTCCTTTTGGAAGGCCAGGAAGATGGAGGTAGATCTCACCTCATGGGGCAAGATATTCCAAAGAGCAGGAGCTACATCAGAGGTAGGTTCCTACCGGTTCGCACCGGTTCGTTAGAACCGGTTCGCCAAATCTACCAAACCGGTTAGACCAGTATTTCTCAACCTTGGCAACTTGAAGATGTCCGGACTTCAACTCCCAGAATTGAGAGTTGAAGTCCAGACATCTTCAAGTTGCCAAGGTTGAGAAACACTGGGTTAGAAGAAGTTCCACCAGTGGACCCGGAAAGCAGGCCACACCTACAGAAGAGGTTCCAAAATTTTTTGAAACCCACCCACCAGCTACATGCAGGAAAGGCTCCTTTTCTGCTGAAACTGTTTGGCCAATGGGTCTCCAGCCTGGTCCTTTTGCCAAAATGAGTGAGGTAGGGTGATCCCTACCTTATAAGAGCCGAGGTGGCGCAGTGGGTAGAGTGCAGTACTGCAGGCTACTTCAGCTGACTGTTATCTGCAGTTCGGCGGTTCAAATCTCACCAGGCTCAAGGTTGACTCAGCCTTCCATCCTTCCGAGGTGGGTAAAATGAGGACCCAGACTGTGGGGGCGATATGCTGACTCTATAAACCGCTTAGAGAGGGCTGAAAGCCCTATGAAGCGGTATATAAGTCTAACTGCTATTGCTAACTGCTATCCTATTGGGGTGAGACAGTTTCTCAGGTAGCATGGACCCATTACATAAAAGGGCTTCAAATTCCAATACTTTATATTGGACCTGGAAGCAAAGCAGCAAACAGTGTAGATGGCACGGTAGTTAGTGTTACCTATTGTTTAGCCAGAAATACCCTGTTCCTCATTACTCCAAATGGGGATTGAGAGGAGCCTGACAGTGCATCCACTTTGTTTTCAACCTTTTGCAGAGCAATGCATTAGAGAAGGAAGCCAGAGAGCTGAACCTCTGTCGTATCTCTTGCTCCACAGATAGGCCCTGCAGATGCTCCAGAGGCATCTATGGGGAGGTGGGCTGAGAGGCAGGGAATGTTGTCTTGATCCTAGCTCAGTTTCTGAAGCTGCAGCTTTGTTACCTTCCATAATAAGGCAGAATTCGACTCTCTTTTTTTTATTATCCACAACATTGCTCAAAGTTTTATTAACTGAAGAGAGACTCCAGATTTGATTATAATTTCTTTTTTTTTGGCATAAGTAAGGGATGTGTGAAAGCCATCGCAGAAATTCAAGCAGTCTAATCAGACCTTTTTCTGACATCCCTCAGACATTTGGCTTGACTATATAAACATTGAGATTTTAATCAAATGCTCAGTATAGTTTTTGGCAAAGTCTTAAATTGGAAGACTTAAGAATTCAGCTTCTCCTGCCTTCACTATCCATACCTCGTCCCACATCTGTACTTTGGTCAGTTTATTTCACAGCATTTTTGTGAATCACCCTGTTCGCTCATGTAAACTCTCTCAAATGATAAATGTAAAATGAATGAATGAATGACAGAAGAAAGCTTTGGTGAGGAAGTTCTGCATTGGTCTGTGTTCTGACCCCCTCCTCCATCCAGTAACGAATGCCGAGACAAGCTTAACTGGAATGTCACAGCACTTTATTAGCAAGAAACCAAAAGCTCGGTGGCTGAAAGCCAAGCATAACAAACAGATAAGAACCTTGGCAGCAACCCAGACTTCGACAGATAACAGCTTCTCCAGTGTTAGGAATGACATTGACTCCTGCAAAAGGGGCATGTGCACACGCATTCCTTTTATAGTCTTGAGAGGAGCCTAATTACTACCAGCTGAGTGCAATTATCTCCTGTAACTGCGCAACTGTTCCTTACGCCTATTAGCTTTCCGGTGCCGGGCATCCAGGAAAAACTTCCACTGCTGACGTCCGGATCACACTCCCTTGTCTCCTCCCCACTGGTCCAAGGCTCAGGTGCCTCCTGGTGGCCAACCAGCCTCTCTGCACCCTGCTCAGAATCGGAACCCTGTCCAGGGTCCTCCACATCCTCCAAAGCTGACTCATAGGGCCCCTCGCTGTCGGAGTCTGGTGGCAGGCTTGGTCAACTCACGTCGATGGGCGCTTCGCCTTAGCTGTGACAATGTAATAAGGGTTAACTGGAGAGGCAGTTTCTGTAAGCAGGTCAATAAAGATTAGACTAGAAACAACACCAGAATGTTTCCTTCCTGCCTTCCTTACAGAATTAGCCCTGTGAAGTGGGGAAAAACAAAATGAGATTTCTTCCAAATCGGTTCTCCGAACTGCTTAGAAAGTTACCAACCGGTTCTCCCAAATAGGTGCGAACCGGCTGAATCCCACCACTGACTTAGGCCATGGGATACATCTGGCTTTTTGGCTGTTCCTATGCATATCATGGCAGGGTTTGCAGGGATGGTAAGACTACCGTGATGGGAGCTTCAGCAGTGCCAGAGGCTGTAGCACTGTTTGCCCTATTGATTTGACCTTCCACAACAGTCCCAGTTTTTCATGTGGCCCCTTGGGAAAATTAATTCCCCACCGCTGCACTAAAGCGTAGAATTATTGGAAGGCAGAGCAGTGGCAAATGCATACTGTCATAGAGATGTTACTCAGTCAAACTGATTGATTTACGATACAATCCACTTCTACTTTTTCCTTCTACTTTTTCACTTAAATGGACAGAATTTTGCAGAAGAGATTCACCCTTTGGGAATGAATCCATGACTACATTTAGGGTGACATTTTACTCCTCTATCGTTGCCAGATCTCATAGTTGAACTGTGGGTGGTGTGATCCGAGTTTGAAAATATATACATATAGGTGATTTGGATATAATTGGATTGCCATTTATACCAGCGTGGACATAGTATTGTAAAATGTATTTATAGTCCTGAATTTCCCTCTTGAAGTTCTTTTTCCTACTCCGGTGAATTCATGGGGGATAGAAAAAAAAATTAGATGGGTATTTAGATTATTGTATGGATTATTTCCGAACTCAGCTGAACATGGTTTGTGATGTCACACAACCAACACCCCTCTGCAATTAGTAGTTTTGTTTATATTCAGCCCAGCCTGATATATATATTACAGATATTACAGAAGTGTGAGCAAAGATTCTTTCTTCTCTTGGCATGAGTTAATAATTTTCAAATGCACGTAGATCTCTAGAATTTATTCTGGAATACACTAATGCTTAATTTCGTGCAACCTTCAATTCCTTGCTTTCTCTTTTCATCACCTAGATACCCGAGAATTTCAATGAAATCATCTAAAAGAGTTATGTGATGGCACATACTGTAAGTGAACAAAATGATGGCGATATAAGAGCATCAAGATTTGGCGGAAATCTGTATTCATGTCTGTTCATCAGTACGTTTTGTAGCGGGAAAAAAGGAATGCTGCCAATGCAATTATATGTACAATTTTATTGAAGTTTTTTTTTTGTTTGCAAAATGTTATTGCATGCATTAGGTTGGTTGGTCATTTTGAAATGCAAAAAGGCCTCAAGAGATGGAAGGATGGAAGCAGAGTCAAAGAGCATCTAACCAGCACTGGATGCACAATTTATAAAAAAGCAAGATTCAATGCATTGATATGGCCATAGAAACAAAGTTTGTAAGGATAAGTAATCTATAGCAGTTCAAATATTAAATGAACCATTTCTAACATCCCTCAAAGCACCATTACAGTACTGTGGCTGCTGCTCCGATCAACCAACGGTACGCCCGTACTGGGGTGTATGGCCCGGAACTCACCAGTGTGTGAAACCCATTACCACGCTTCGAGATGGGTTATGTGTGTGTCAGAGGTGGGTTCCTACCAGTTCGCACCTATTCGGTAGAACCGGTTCGTCAAATCTACCGAACCGGTTAGAAGAGGTTCCACCAGTGGACCCGGAAAGCAGGCCACACCTACAGAAGAGGTTCCAATTTTTTTTGAACCCACCACTGGCCCTTGGATATGATTATTCTACACTATCATGCTCATATTTATAAAACTCAGTGCCTCTGTGAAAGGTAAGGATGACTGCTGCGTTTGTGGTGCAATCAGAACATTGCGTGTGTTGAAGTTGTTTTAACGCAAACCAAAGATGCCTTTTAAAAAACAAGTTTACATCCTATTCTTATGCTTGCCAGTGCTGTGTTTGAGGTAATTTAAGGTGGTTCTGACAAGTGTCGTCGGCATCTTCATATCCGGTCACATGGGCGGCAAACCACTCCCATCCGGTCACATGGGCAGCAAGCCACTCCCACAAAGGAGGCCACACCCACAGAGTAGGTTTGAACAATTTTTGAAACCCACCACTGGTGTGTGTGGAAAGTTGCTTACAGCTTTTATTCCCTTCACCACCTCCACTAAAGATAATGTTAGCCCAGCTCCAATGCGTGGAAATGCCCAAGTTTTCAAATTTCATGCAGGGCACTAAAGACCCAAAACACTTTTTAAAATCAACATAATTCCAAGTGCATGCTTCAATGCTAGAGAGAATGAGAAAGAAAATACAGCACTGCTTGAATATTCAATCCTTTAGTGCACATCCTGCCTTTACATCTACACGAATAAACTTGGGTCTGAAATTTTCTCTGATTTCTTCCTTCTTAATAAACTTATGTAGTAATATATTATATTCATATGGTTTTTATTTACATATATAAATATATAAATAAAGATAAAGATATCACTAGACATGGTGGCTCAGTGGCTAAGACGCTGAGCTTGTCAATCAGAAAGATTGGCAGTTTGGCAGTTTGAATCCCTAGCACCGCATAACGGAGTGAGCTCCCGCTCACTCCGTTATGCGGCGCTAGGGATTCAAACTGCCAAATTGAAAGAAACGAATTCATCATAAAAGTGTATTATTAAGTCAGAGTGCATTGTAGTGGGTTGCAGACCAGCTGTTACTTGTATGTTGTGAATGAGTTGCATATGGACATAGGCTATCTATAGGTAACCTCGATATAATATGGTAGTCCTTTAGAAGACTGTTGTGTAAAATTTTATCTAGCTCCCTGTTGTGACTCAGCAGAAGTTTGCTGTGGGTTGAGTCGGGATGCAAGATTAACAATGCAGCTGGGGCTCGTTAGTGTCGTCTTCTGGTGATAAAAGGACAGATGGTGCCACGCCCTGTTTGCAGGAGCCAATGTTCATCATTCATTGTTCATCGGTCGTGGTTTGTTTGTGAGAGACACTTGGAGAAGTGATTTGCTTTATGTAACACTGATTCAAAGAGACACTTGGAGAAGTGCTGTGGCGCAGTGGTTAAATGCAGCACTGCAGGCTACTGCTAGATCAGCAGTTCAGCGGTTCAAATCTCACCGGCTCAGGGTTGACTCAGCCTTCCATCCTTCCGAGGTGGGTAAAATGAGGACCCAGATTGTTGGGGGCAATATGCTGACTCTCTGTAAACCGCTTAGAGAGGCCTGAAAGGCCTATGAAGCGGTATATAAGTCCACTGCTATTGCTATTGCTGCTATTGCTTTCTTTTTGCTGGTTTTGCTGTAAGAGATTTTTGTTTTGCATTCTGTTATCTTCTTGCCAGAGACTTTATTTATGTTCATTTTGGGCTCGCAGCTAGCGTGAGCCGAGGACTGATAAAGTTATTTCCTTTTAAGTTTGTCTGCCTGTCGTCTTTGAACGAGTGGAGAAGGGGGGTCAGAACAGCTCCCGTTACTTGTCCCAGCTTCTGCCAACCTAGCAGTTTGAAAGCATGCAAAAATGGAAGTAGAAAAATAGGTACCACTTTGGTGGGAAGGTAACAGCATTCCGTCCGCCTTCAGCGTTTAGTCATGCTGGCCACATGACCATGGAGATGTCTTCAGACTGTGTTGGCTCTTCAGCTTTGAAATGGAGATGAGCACCACCCCCTAGAGTCGGGAACGACTAGCACATACGTGCGAGGGGAAGCTTTACTCTTACCTTAGTTATTTCTGCCTATCTCACTAGTTTCCATACATTCTTGGCATACTCTGAGATCCCACTTGGAGGCATTTTGATCTCTAAGATGACTTCATTTGTTCTATATTTTTAGCCATCAAGAGCCACCTTATCATTATAGTTCTTTTCAAATAGAAAATCAATCACTAAATCACTCAATTAATCAATAATCAGTAATCTACAGGATAATTTATTTCCATGCAGTCAGAATGGAAATCGGAATATTAATGATGTATATTTGTATTCACAATATTTGTTAACCACCCCAACGATAGAAAGAACAAAAATTGGACAAAGAAAATCAGAACACTATAACCCCCCCCTCAAAAAAATGTGCTAACAAATTTACAACTAATCTGATGAAGTTAGAAGCCTGATAAAATAAGAAGTTTTTAATGAATGCATGCAATATAAAAAGGGAAGGTACCACTTGAGCCTCAGGGGAGACATGTTCCATTTAAGAAGAGAAAAATTATCAAGCAAGTTATGAGAAAAAAATATTAATAAAATACAAAGGAGAAAAATAATTCTGCAGTTTCCCCCACCTTATACATTTCAAATGTCCTTCCTTCTCCCTTAACATTTTCAATATTTATAGTCTTCAATTGCAACAGTTTAAGTATTTAAGTAAAGCAATTTCTGGAGTACAAAGTAGAAGAAATAATATATAATCATTTAATATATAACTTCATGGACACAAGTTCCATCAGAAATAATTTTTACAGACTGATTTTGATTGGTATGCTCAGAGTATCTGCTTAATGCAGATCACTGTAAACAGTGTATGGTATGTTGGACAAAGAATGAACACAATTAACCCTCAAGAAATGTCATAAGAGTTCAGTTTATGGCTGTGGGCAAAATTGTTGCTGAGAAACATCTGTCAACGTCTGACAATTGTTCCTAATTATTCAACTCTTTTATCTTTCTTGACAGAGCATGAAGAGCCTGAATGGCATGTACATGGAAGAGTCATTGGTTTTAATACTGACCCCTAATAATCACCATTAATGTTGTATGAGATATAATTGAATAAGCTTGTTTCCGACAGTGGATCGCTAACAATTATCCTAGCATGACTTGGAGTAGCTCATCTGTGACGATATTGCCTGAAATATATTTTTTCCACAAGAGGAAATGACAAATCTGGAGGTATTAAAAATGTATAAAGAGATTATGATTATGAGTATCAGATGTTGTTGCTTGAGGTAGCAGCAGGAAACAAATGACAAAATGAGTAGCACCAAGAATCTCTGGTTGGGTATTATTGTGCAAGCTAGATCGTAACATTCCCATTTTTGACTGATGGAAGAATTATTCTGACTGATGACTACAAGTAAATGCAAGGCCAACTTCCCGGAGACAATGAGTGTCTTGATGAATAAACTGTCAAGAGAAGAACACATCAAAGGAAACATCTGCATCAGAGGATTGCTGTCTAGCATCTGTGAAACAACATACATAGCAATAGCAATAGCAGTTAGACTTATATACCGCTTCATAGGGCTTTCAGCCCTCTCTAAGCGGTTTACAGAGTCAGCATATTGCCCCCAACAACAATCCGGGTCCTCATTTTACCCACCTCGGAAGGATGGAAGGCTGAGTCAACCCTGAGCCAGTGAGATTTGAACAGCCGAACTGCAGAACTGCAGTCAGCTGAAGTAGCCTGCAGTGCTGCATTTAACCACTGCGCCACCTCGGCTCTTGGCAGGAAGCATTCATAAAGTACACTTTCTAGGGACTCAAACACCTGGATTTTCAATTTTCCTATCTGTTATAGTCGTCTATACATACAGCATCCTAAGAACTTTATTCAAGAAGAATATATAGCAACATGTAAGGAGTATACTTTCAGTTTTTCTCTTTGAATTCTCTGTGTGTGTGTGTGTGTGTGTGTGTGCCTGATGTATGTTTGTTCATGAATTCCACTGTTAGATCAATGTTTTCTAGTGCTTGTCAATCTTTGCCAAGTTTTAATCAAAGTAGGGTATTTATTTATTATTTATTTATTTATTAGATTTATATTGGATTGGATTGGATTGGATTGTTTATTTATATGCCGCCCTTTTCCCTGGGGGGACTCAGGGCGGCTCACAATCAAAAGGGAGGGGGGGGGGACAGACTTTTACATATAAGACAGTACATGATTAAAACGCAACATTCATACCATTCGGGCGGGTTACAATCTTTAGCCCCAGGCCTGACGGGATAGCCAGATTCTGAGGGCTGTGCGGAAGGTCTGGAGGGTGGTGAGGGTACGAAGCTCCATGGGGAGATCGTTCCATTGGGTCGGCACTACCACCGAGAAGGCTCTCCTCCGCGTGGCTTTTCAGCCCTCTCTAAGCGGTTTACAGAATCAGCATATCACCCCCACAGTCTGGGTCCTCATTTTACCCACCTCGGAAGGATGGAAGGCTGAGTCGACCTTGAGCCGGTGAGATTTGAACCGCCGAACTGCAGATAACAGTCAGCTGAAGTGGCCTGCAGTACTGCACCCTAACCACTGTGCCACCTCGGCTCTAAACGGATGAGCAACCCTTGCACTCAAACAAACAAACAAAAATGTTTTCAAGTAGGAAAAAACCAATTGCCTGGGAAGTTAATATCGTTCTTTCCTTGACTAAAATTATTGTTAATGTTAGGTCAACCAAGAGCACCTTAAGACATTGTTTGTGGTGTCTTTTGTTTCTGTGAAACTGATGGAAGCAGTTTATCAATTTAATTTATATTTCAGAGAGTCCATTCTAATTTTAATTGGTAGATGCCGAGTATCTTGCCAGCAAGATCACTGTAGTTCAGGGGTGTCAAACTCACATTGTTACGTTGTCATCATGTGACACTTTGCGACTTCGTTAAACCAGGGGTGGGCGTTGCCAGCAACTGGCCCGCAGGCTGCAAGTTTGACACCCCTACTGTAGTTTATAAGATGAATTAAGTAAGAAATGACCCAATAGAAAAATAGGGAGATAGTAGTGGTGCTAGTAATGATGAAGAACCTATGAGCTTTTTTATTGGGAAAACATGCCCTTAAAATTAATGAGAATATTATATTTATAAAAGTCAATGCTATCCATTTCAAGGAAAATGAAACACATACTATTTTGTAAAAAAGCTAATTGAGTGCACAAACTCTTTAAAATTTTAACAAAAGGAAGGAGGAAAAAAATATGTATCTCCAAACTCTACCTAGATGCCTGAACTGAAGTGGCACAGTTTACTGGATGGAAATTTAAGAGCCATCCTTATATCTCTCGTTCACAGCTGCTTAATTGCTTAACAACAATGGGCCCCCAAGACAATCTCTGCGTGACCCGACAAATGCGCGCATGACAAAAGCGCGCCAACGAAACCGCATTGCAAAAACCATGACGTCATCAACGCGCCCACAACAGCGCGCCCACAACAGCGCGCCAACAGAAGCACGATTTAAATTAAGGTAAGGGTGAGGTTCAGGGTTAGTTTTAGGGTTAGTTTTAGGGTTAGGTTTAGGGTTAGGTTTAGGGTTAGGTTCAGGGTTAGGTTTAGGTTTAGGTTAGGTTCAGGGTTAGTTTTAGGGTTAGGGTTAGGTTTAGGGTTAGGTTTAGGGTTAGGTTCAGGGTTAGGTTTAGGGTTAGGTTTAGGGTTAGGTTCAGGGTTAGGTTTAGGGTTAGGTTCAGGGTTAGATTTAGGGTTAGGTTTAGGGTTAGGTTTAGGGTTAGGTTCAGGGTTAGGTTTAGGGTTAGGTTTAGGGTTAGGTTTAGGGTTAGGTTCAGGGTTAGGTTTAGGGTTAGTTTTAGGGTTAGGTTTAGGGTTAGGTTCAGGGTTAGGTTTAGTGTTAGGTTTAGAGCGCGCTTCTGTCGGCGCACTGTTGTCAGCGTGCTTCTGCGCTCATTCGTCTGCGCGATTTAGAACTCGTGGTTTTCTCACCGCGGTTTCGTCGGGGGTGCTTTTGTCGAGCGCGCATTTGTTGAGGAACCCAATCTCTGATAGGTATAGGTTATTATATTGTTAGCATTGGGGGAGAGTGTATTTTAGATAAATAAATTTCATATCATTAAATAGTGGATCCGAAGTAATAAAATATAACGAAGGCACATTGCATTTAATTTTTAATTGTGAAAATTGCAGAATATTCTGCATTTGGTGTAATTAAAGGAATAAACTCTTACGTTGTCAATGTAATGACTGCAGATGCATATGGCAATTGATGAGGTATAAGGAGAAGAGTAACAGACAGCAAGTGACTTTGGATAAGAATAAGAGAAAGATGGCTGACATGCTCCTTTTTTGAATACTGGATAAGAACAAACAGCATTTCATTTCTGCTTGTGTCCTTCCTCAAAGTGTCCAGCTGCCCACTAATGGTGACAGGATGAGGCAAGAATTGAATTGAATTGAATTGAATGGGTTTATTTATAGGCCGCCCTTTTCCCTGAGGGGACTCAGGGCGGCTAACAACTCATAGGAAGGGGGATACAGACAATGACATATAACATTACATATAATTAAAAAATAAACAACATTCATCCAACATTCGGGTGGGGGCAGATCAATCTCTACCCCCAGGCCTGGCAGGATAGCCAGTTCTTGAGGGCTGCGCGGAAGGTCTGAAGGGTGGTGAGGGTACGGATCCCCACGGGGAGCTCGTTCCAGAGGGTCGGAGCTACCACTGAAAAGGCTCTCCTCCGCGTAGTGGCCAGCCGGCACTGGCTGGCAGATGGCACTCGGAGGAGGCCTAATCTATGAGATCTAATCGGTCTCGAGGAGGTAATCGGCAGGAGGCGGTCTCCCAAGTACCCAGATCCACTACCATGGAGGGCTTTATAGGTGGTAAGAAGCACCTTGAAGCGCACACGGAGATCAACAGGTAGCCAGTGCAGCTCGCGGAGGATAGGTGTTATGTGGGTGAACCGAGGTGCACCCACAATCACTCGCGCGGCCGCATTCTGGACTAGCTGAAGTCGCCGGATGCTCTTCAAGGGCAGCCCCATGTAGAGCACGTTGAAAAATGTGTAGTATTAGCTTGTGAAAAGCACAAAAGCTGTAGAGTGCATAAAGTGTGTTTCAGAAAGGCAGTTTCCCTAACTTATTAGTGTCTGTCTTTGGATGGCAAAAACTATATTTCTTGTTGCAATAAACCATAAGATCCTGGTAACAAAAGTTTTTGCAGCTATATTTAATATGGCTGTTTGCATATCATAGATGATCAAATGATGAAATGATGTGCAACTTGGACTGGTATAAAAAAAGGATTTTTCAATATTGTAGTCATTAATTTTATATTTCCCATAAAATTCTGAGAAGACAGACAGTTAATCTTCACGCCAAGGTCTTGTTAGAAATTAGCTATTGCTTTACTGGAAGGATTACTATAAATGCTGGTGAACAGAAGTTTATAGCTTGTTGAAAAATCTCTGCCATATGTGATACGGTCTTATTATTGAAATCCAAGTTGCAAAAAATAAATAAATGCTAATAAATCAATGTTACAACAGCCGAGAAAGTAGTTGAGAAAGGTCTGTGATATAGCATAGTTTAGATCTCTGTAATTTTACTTAAGGTTTTTTTAAATAGTTGCTCTAATGCTTCAAGCACCTGATGACACATAAAAATCTATGAAATCAATGATCAACTTCAAACAGACTAGACAAAATACTATGCGTATAAAGCTTTTGAAAAGAAATATTCAAAATCATTGAGCAAGAAAGACCTCTTTTTACTTGTTGAAAATGCATAGGAGTATAAGGTTAAATACTTCCCTACTATGAAATTAAATGAAATTAAATGCTCCTCTCCTCCCTCACAAATTAGCAAGCTTTTTAGCTGCTTACCTCGCTGAAGCTGGGAGATCAGACCATGGTCTCTGAAATCCATTAGCAAGTTAATATTGACCCCCCATTATAGTAATGTATGTGGAATCCTTTCAAACTTTGAAACTGGAATATGTTTCTACATATTATTTCCACCTCTCGGCTACGTTCGCCTCGCATTTTTTTTCCTGCAAAGCTTGTAAAATGACTTGCACATTTACAACACATGCAAACATATAAGGCTGCCCTGGAGATTTTAAGTGGTATTGTTATTATCATTATTTATTTGAATTTATTAACTGCCCAGCTTCAATAGAGACAGTGTTTTTTTTGTGTGTATTTGCTCCTAGGCTTACAAGAAAGTTTTACCTGCCTTCCTACAAAGACAGTCTGTAGATTTTAAGGAGGGCTATCAACAATGAGAAGATTTATCAATTTTGGAATTCTCAATTAATAAGTAATGCAAGTACTATCCCCCCAAAGTGCAGGTGTACATTTGAACTACAATGCACAAAACAAAAAATTAGAGGGAGGAGACAATGAATACATTTGTATTAATTTTCAACACCAACGTGACCTACTCTCTCTTATATTTCTGGGTAATTAAACTTAGGAAGGGGAAAGTTTTGTACAATAGTGGCTTCTCAATGATTTCAGACTGCAAAGGAATCACCCATGCTTAGCCCAGCATGTTCAGAAACATAAAACTCAGAAGAAATTCAAAGTCAATAAGTTTTTCAATAAAGGGTTTACTTATTTTAAAAAAGAAGGAAAGAAATGACAAAGACAAAAGGTACAAAATGCAAATTACAACATACAAACATATAACTAGTGCAGAGTGAAATGTTGTGGCCCAGCAGGTGCCGTTGGAGCTGCCACCAGACTCCAAGAACGAGGGGCCCTCTGAGTCGGCTCTGGAGGATGTGGAGGACCCTGGACAGGGTTCCGACTCCGAGCAGAGTGCAGAGAGGCTGGTTGGCCACCAGGAGGTGCCTGAGCCTTGGACTAATGGGGAGGAGACAAGGGAGAGTGAACTGGAAGCCAGTAGTGAGTTGTTCCTGGATGCACGCCATCGAAGAGCTAATAGGCGTCAGGAACAATTATGCAGTTACAGGAGGTAATTGCTCTCAGCTGGTGGTCATTAGGCTCCTCTCCAGACTATAAAAAGCTACTTGTGCACACGCCCCTCTTTGCAGAAGTCAACACAGAATCGAATGTTGGAGAACTTTGTGTGAGCTTGGCAGGCTGGATTGCTGCCAAGCCTTATCTGTGTTTATTGCTGCCCAAGCTTGTCTGTGCCGGTTTGCTGCCAAGGACCTGTTTGTTAATTAAATGCCGTAATTTAACTCTGGCTTGGAGTGTGTGTTGGTGTGGAATGAGGGGGGTTAGAACAGTGAAATATGTAGAATAACATAAAATAAAATTCAAAGAAAGTAGGAAATATTCCATTAGGAAAAAACCATTTCACTTTATCTTTCAATATCAGCTTAGTTTAAAACAAATATTAAGTTAGTTTGAGACCAGTTTTAAAACTGTTTATATTTACTGTCTTTTGACCCCTGAAATAAGCACTTGGCCTTATTTTTGAGGAGATCTTATTATTTTTGAGGTGCAGGAGGCGGTGAGTGTGGTCATCTCATGGCTGCTGCTGTGTTGCAATATTTTCAGGGAGGGCTTATTTTCAGGGTAGGGCTTATTTTAGCACATGCGCTCAAAAGCCCAATTGGGCTTATTATCCAGGGAGGTCTTATTTTGGGGAAACAGGGTAAAAACTGGCTTATTTTACTAGCAAAATAGAGTTTTGGATTAAATGAGAGATCTATATAATAAAAAACAAGCAATCCGAAGTGAAAAGTTCCAGATTTTTAGAGAATCCAAAATTTGGATGTCGCAGCCAGGGATGTATAGCTAAAGAATTAGTACTGATTTTGTACTAACACTATTTCCTTCTCAGGAATTTTGGCTAGTATCAAATAATGGTTTATGTTGAAACTCACATACAGTTTAATTTTGACATTTTTTGGAAGAGGTTTCTTAGATATTGATGTGTTCTTTAAATGTTTAAGCTGCCATTCTGAAGGACTTAAATTCCATTTTCACACAGAACATAAAGGATTCTGGAAGGAGTTATCAGATATAAAGTCACTCAGTGTATTTTGTAGGTATGTACTGTTTGGTAATAATTATAACTGGTAGTGAAGGAAAATAATATTTAGGATTTATTTAATCCTATAATTGATAATCATTTGGAATAGCTATGCTTTATGATATTGGCACCAGATCAGTGCTTGCTTCAGCAATGCCATTAGCATCTCAGCATGAGTTGGCTAGGCTATGAGAAGATAAATTGGGAAGGAGATGCTACTAAGGAAGGACAATCCTCTTTCTGCTCCCTTGACAAGTACTGGAGGAAGGTTTGGAAACTAGTAGGCTATAGATCAAGCCTGATTTCCCTATTCCCCATAGACAAGTAGAGATTCAAAAGGAGAAGCCCTTGAAAGGACACTGACTCTGGTGATATGCTCCCTCATATATAGGAAAAGGATGAGGGGAGAGCAGTAGAAGTTTTGCTTTATAGGTTTGGTTAGGTTTATTGGTTTTGTATGCCGCCCACTCCCGAAGGACTCCGGGCGGCTCACAATAAACAGGGGAGGGAATAAATAAGACAATACAATTTTAAAATCCACAACAGTCACAATTAAAACGGGGCTGGGTGCTTTAACAGCCCCCAGCCAGCTGGAGCAGCCAGGACTTATGGGCTTTACGGAAGGCCGGGAGGGTAGTAAGGGTCCGGATCTCCACGGGGAGCTAGTTCCAGAGGGCCGGAGCAGCAACAGAGAAGGCTCTCCCCCGGAGGGTCGCCAGCCGGCATTGGCTGGCAGATGGAACCCAGAGAAGGCCTAGTCTGTGCGATCTTATAGGTCTCTGGGAGGTAATTGGCAGGAGGCGGTCTCTCAGGTACCCACGTCCGATGCCATGTAGGGCTTTATAAGTAACAACTAGCACCTTGAAGCGAGTCCGGAGACCGATGGGCAGCCAGTGCAGCTCGCGGAGGATAGGTGTGACGTTATACATTCTTTGGCTTTTGGATTTCATTACTCAGATATCCTGTATAGTTCTTTGAAAGTTTATTTTCCCCTCCCTAAACCTCCCTAAACTGTTCCATAAATGAGATGGTTGCTTGAGCAGAATTGAAGAACATTTTTTTTTCTTGATGCTCTCGGCAAGTTCAGAAAAAATTCAAGGTGGAATTGGCAAACAATTTTTGTATGAGGAAGAGGAGGCGTTTATCGATAGTGGTGCATTTTAATTTCTCCCAGAGGGTGATCCTGGATATTGAATCAAAGGCCTGCTTAAAATCAAGGAAGGCCACAAAAAGAGAGGATTTTTTTATATGTGTATTTTTGTACTAAATGGTGGAGTACCAAGATATGATCCACCATAGATCTTCCTATCTTGACCCCTTCCAGTCCGGCTTCAGACCTGGTTACAGCACAGAAACCGCTTTGGTCGCATTGACCGATGATCTCTGGAGGGCCAGAGATGGAGGCTATGCGTCCATCCTGGTTCTCCTTGACCTCTCAGCGGCTTTCGATACCATCGACCATGGTATCCTTCTGCGACGACTGCGGGAGGTGGGAGTGGGAGGCACTGTTTTGCGGTGGTTCTCCTCCTACCTCTCGGACAGGTCGCAGTCGGTGTTGGTCGGGGGGCAGAGATCGTCCCTGAGGCCCCTAACGTGTGGGGTGCCACAGGGTTCGGTCTTATCCCCCCTACTATTTAACATATACATGAAACCGCTGGGCGAGATCATTCGGAGGCACGGGATAAAATACCACCAATATGCAGACGATACGCAATTGTATCTGTCCGCCCCGTGCCAACTCAATGAAGCGGTGGACGTGATGAACCGGGGTCTGGAGGCCGTTAAGAACTGGATGAGTGCTAACAAACTGGTACTCAACCCGGACAAGACCGAGTGGCTGTTGTGCTTCCCCCCCAATAATTTGGCTAATATACCAACGCTTAGGCTGGGGGGTCAAATTTTATACCCCTCAGATAGGGTCCGCAACTTAGGAGTCCTCCTGGACCCACAGCTGACTTTTGATCACCAGCTGTCAGCTGTGACCAGGGGGGCATTTGCCCAGGTTCGCCTGGTCCGCCAGTTGCGGCCCTACCTAGACCGGGGGGCTCTCACAACAGTCACTCGAGCCCTTGTGATCTCTAGACTGGAATACTGCAATGGGCTCTACATGGGGTTGCCCTTGAAGTGCATCCGGCGACTGCAGCTGGTCCAGAATGCAGCCGCGCGAGTGATAGTGGGCGCACCGCGGTTCGCCCACGTTACACCTGTCCTCCGCGAGCTGCACTGGCTACCTGTTGGTCTCCGGGTGCGCTTCAGGGTACTGATGACCACCTTTAAAGCACTCCATGGTAGTGGATCTGAGTACTTGAGAGACCGCCTTCTGCCGATTACTTCCCTAAATCGACCAATTAGATCGCACAGACTGGGCCTCCTCCGAATCCCATCTGCCAGTCAATGCCGACTGGCGACCACACGGAGGAGAGCCTTTTCTGTTGCTGCTCCGACCCTGTGGAACGAGCTCCCCATGGAGATCCGTACCCTCACCACTATCCAGACCTTCCGCGCAGCCCTCAAGATCTGGCTCTCCCAGCAGGCCTGGGGATAGGCTTCCAATTCACCCGCCCGAGTGTTTGATTGTTGAATGAAAGTTGTGTTTTACTATCTTTTCTTTGTTCACATATTGTTTTGTTTTTGACCTTGCACCCCCCCCTCCCCCCCCCTGTGGTTGTAAGCCGCCCTGAGTCCCCTCAGGGAAAAGGGCGGCATATAAATCTCAATAAACCTAAACCTAAACCTAAACCTAAACCTTCTCTAAAACCGGCTTGTTCGTCTTTGATTATCCCTCCTGAATCTTGAAGTTTATAATTTAGGTGTTTGGCATAAAGTTTACTAGTAACGCTTAGAAGACTAATGGGTCTATAATTGCCTGGGTCATTTCTATTACCTTTTTTATAAATTGGTATGATAATTGCTACTCCCCAATCTCTAGGCATATGGCCTGTTTTGTCTATAAATGTAAACAGTGATGCTAATCCTCCGACAGCGAGGGGCCCTATGAGTCGGCTCTGGAGGATGTGGAGGACCCTGGACAGGGTTCTGACTCTGAGCAGGGCGCAGAGAGGCTGGTTGGCCACCAGGAGGCGCCTGAGCCTTGGACCAGTGGGGAGGAGACAAGGGAGTGTGATCCTGATGTCATGCATTGGAGCAGTGGGGAGGAGACAAGGGAGTTGGTCCTGGATGCCTGGCAATGGAGAGCTAATAGGCATAAAGAACAGTTACGCAGTTACAGGAGGTAATTGAACTCAGCTGGTGGTAACTAGGCTCCTCTCAAGACTATAAAAGGAATGGCTTCCCACACGCTCATCGCAGGAATCAACGTATTCACTAGAGCTGGAGAAGCTATCATGGCTATCTTGGCAGGCTGGATTGCTGCCAAGGTCTAGTCTCTGTGTTAATAAATCCTTAAAGTATCTTTGTCTTGGCGTGCTTTAGTGTGTCAAGAGGGGAGGGGGGGTCAGAACAGTAAATGATCTATAATAATAATTTTTTTGTCATAAATTCTGTCATAAAACAAGAATCCTGTAGGCTTAAGATCCTGAAGATCAAAGCACAATGTGAGGATAAATGTAACTGATCCTAGTTTCCTAAGTCCTGCACTTACTTTGCTGATTTCAAGACTCAGAAAGGTCTAGAACATCTTCAATTTTTTATTCAACCCTGTTTAAAACAGCGAGAATTTACAACCAGGTGTAAGAACTTTTTAAAAAATGTTTTGTTTGTAAGAATCCAACACATGGAGGCCAAGAGGTTCTTACCAAAACCATTTATTTACTAGTTATAGGAAAGATTTTAAAATTTATACGTTAGATTTTTTTAAAAAAATGGAATCAATCAACAAAGTATAACCGATCTCCGGTCTCCGGGTGCGCTTCAAGGTGCTACTAGTCACCCACAAAGCCCTTCATGGTAGTGGGTCTGCATACTTGAGAGACCGCCTTCTGCCAATTACCTCCCTGCGACCAATTAGATCTCACAGACTGGGCCTCCTCCGAATTCCATCTGCCAGCCAATGCCGGCTGGCAACTACAAGGAGGAGAGCCTTTTCTGTAGTAGCTCCGACCCTTTGGAACGAGCTCCCCGTGGAGATTCGTACCCTCACCACCGTCCAGGCCTTCCGCATAGCCCTTAAGACCTGGCTAGCCCGTCAGGCCTGGGGACAAAGATAATCGCCCCTCCCGAATGATGAATGAATGTTGCTCATTATTTTACTCTATGTTTGTCTACGTCACTGTTTGTATTCTCTTCCCCCGATTTTATGTAAGCCGCCCTGAGTCCCCTCAGGGAAAAGGGCGGCCTATAAATTGTAATAAACTTCTAAACTTCTAAACTTCTGAACTTCTAAACCGAGTCTCGCTAATGTTGGATCTCCAAAGCTGATAGAAGCAAAAAGAGGAAAATATAAAGAAGACCTTGAAAAGAGATTGAAGAAGGCTTACATCGACCGCCTCTATAACATCCAAAGTCTTTACATTCCACAAGTATATAAAGAAAGAGAAATACACTCCAGTCCTGGAACTGATGTACATAAATCTCCTTTTCATGGCAGCCAATAGTAACACATTTACACAAATGAAAATAACAACAAAAATCCCGGGCAAATACACTCAGGCTTTGCATTCTATTTTCAGCTTTAGTGGATCTTTTGAATGTTCTCTCCCAAGCAACAGGGTTCCTCCGCTGGGCATTTTATATGTAGTTTTATTTGTATCAACCTAAGTGCTAAACATATTAGTAGGAGCACCAAGTAATACGCAGTGCAAAGTTATTATCAGCAGAGATATAGTGATGCCATATTACACAGCAGAATGTATTTACCAACTGACCCTTAGAAATGCTAACAGCCTGGAAAGCTATTTTAGGCTACTCACAGCGACTGCCACCAATTCCCTCCTACACAGAAACCACGTAGATTATTCCTGGATGTGTCAGTATATATCAGAACATACTTAAGCCCACAGAGTGTTTCTTTAAATGCTAAATGTAGAGCAATTAATATTACTGAGGAGTGGCATTCATCTTCATCTGCTTAGCTTTATTCACCATAATGCCCATTGCTTTGAATTACCTTTCCTTACCTTCCACAGAGGCACTGAGTTTTATAAATATGAGCATGATAGTGTAGAATAATCCTATCCAAGGACCAGTGGTGGGTTTCAAAAACATTTGGAACCTCTTCTGTAGGTGTGGCCTGCTTTCCGGGCCCACTGGTGGAACCTCTTCTAACCGGTTCGGTAGATTTGACCAACCGGTTCTACCGAATAGGTGCGAACTGGTAGAAACCCACCTCTGCAACATTACTTCTAGAAAACGGGAATGTCCCCAAATTCACTAATTTTCTTTAATCAACAATCTAAATTCTGGAGCCTTTGGTGTTCCAAGCAAGATAGACACCATGATATAATCTGAAATCTGATGCAGAGAAGGAAGGCTACTGTGAGAATCTTGGGTTTTTTAAACAACTCCCTTTCTCAACACCCCTCCCAATTATGTTACATACGCTTGTTTCACAGTTAACGCTAAATGGATGATAACTTAAAATTGCAGTTCCTATCATTGCCTGGAATAGGAAGTACGATTTGGTAGACATGGTGTGAAGAAGTGACAGTATCTATGGGATTCCCTAAATCTCATTGTTCATTACAGATATAAGGCCCGAAAGTGGGTATCCAGCCCCATCTAGGTTTTGAGTGTATGGTGTGTTGCTTTTAAATCTGTTTTTCTCTTTTCTCTATATTTTAGTTTTTTTACTTTACTCTTGTATTTGTAAGCCGCCCGGAGTCCTACGAGATTGGGCGGCATATAAATTTATTAAATTACAATTACATTTACAATTTGATGCTGGGATTTTGTAAAAATGTTCTGTTCTTTTGTGTTGGATATGGAACGGTCTTTCTACCATTGCTTTCAGATGTCAGCCAAAATTGTCTCCCCCCAAAATCTTCACAAGAGTGAAATCTTAGGAACATTTTCATTCATTTGTATAAGAACATTTATTCTAGAAAACTTTCGATGTGTTTACGAGTTGATCCGAAGAAAGTGGTGAGGAATCCTTCAAAATATATGAGATAATTTTTCAGTACTTATTTTGGTTATGTCTCTTTTTGGTTAATCTCCCTTGTGATTTTTTTTTTTTTAATTCTCCATAATGAACAGCATCTTTTCTAAAAATGAGAATTAGAGATGGACTTAAATAGTAATGCAGGAAGTGGTTGTCAGAGCTATTTTGGATATTTTAATCTCTTTAGCTTACAATGCAGTTGGCTGGAGGTTGGCGTTTCCACCACCCCCTCTCAAAAGCCTCAGTGGCATGGAAATGAAGCTGATTAGGACTCATGCTTGTCTAATTAATTTGTCAGTGTGTGTTACAGGTTTGTGGAGAAATTAAACAATCAATGTATTGAGCATATTGGACCATATTTGATATGAAGAGAAGATCCTGCACATCTATTTAAATCTTAAAAACTTAGAGTTGTGGAGGAACAGGATACGACCTATCCTTATGAATAGATTAATGCAGGGTGCATACTGGGAAATATGACAAATAGGCTTTAACAATTAAATGTGAAGGTGTTAAAAGTCTATAGCCATGATGGCGAACCTATGGCATGTGTGCCACAGGTGACACGCAGGCACGTCAGCCATCATCCCAGCTCAGATCCACTGCGTATGCACACGTGCTCCCGCCAGCCAGCTGATTTTTGGGTTTCTGCCGCGCATGCACAGGTAGCAGGTTGCATACAGGAGATGCACACATATGTGCAGGAGGGTCATGCACGCATGCACAAGGGTGTGGCTGGATTTTGGGCCAGTGTGGAGTGTTGTGTGCCCATTCATGGGGGGGGGGTGTCACGCAGAGGTTCATATGTGCATGCGCAGGGGGCACATGTGTGTGTGTGTGTTGCACATAGATTGCATTATGGGTGTGGGCACGCACATGCTTTGACAAAAAATTTAGCCATCACTGGTCTATAGCTAGAAATAAGTCAGTCATTGATCCTGATTCAGAGAAACTCCTTCAGAAAAGGTAAGGAGGAAGAAACATGGTTTATGTTTTGGGCCTACCTGTAATGGAAACAATTACATTAGCAGCATATTTGGAATATGCAGTCCTCCTTAGTGTACTCTATAAATATTGATGTCTAGGTCAGTCTCAGCCGTCGATTTTGCCCTTTTTATTTCTGGCTGATATGATGAAGGATTACTGGTGCATCTACTAGGCCTAAATGTATTAGAGCACTATGGAATCAGACCAGTGGTGGGATTAAAATAATTTAACAACCGGTTCTCTGCCCTAATGACCAGCTGGGGAGGCAGGGCTCGGTGTTCACATGACTGGGTGGGCGTCGATGGGCGCTTCGCCTTAGCTGTTACAATGTAATAAGGGTTAATCGGAGAGACAGTTTCTATAAGCAGGTCAACAAAGATGAGGCTGGAAACAACACCAGAATGTCTCCTTCCTGCCTTCCTTATAGGATTAGCCCTGTAAAGTGGGGCCCTGTAAAGTGAGGAAAAACAAAATGAGATTTCTTCCAACAATCGATTCTCTGAACTACCTAGAAAGTTACCAACCGGTTCTCTCGAATAGGTGTGAACCGGCTGAATCCCATCACTGAATCAGACATAGGGTCCATGTTTCTTGAAAAGGCAAGCAATTTTATCTGAGAAGACCAGTGTAGTACAAATAACACGGCTTGCTGTTTGCCCTCAATATTAAAATTTAATCTAGGAATTATTTTGGGTGGTAAAAGTATTTTTTTCCTACTATATTCAGAACTCTTAACCAAGAGCCAGACCAAGTATCAAATCATATGGCATTTTAACTTATGGAATGAACACTTAGAATATTAAAATAAAGTAGAAGAAGATTTTCAGAACTGGGTGAACAAAACTCACAGCAGCTGTTATGGCATAAAACAATCCTCAATGTCAAGTTGTTTAAACTTTTTCTATATTCTCTCTTTCATGGGTCTATGGGGAAATCATTCAAAGAAATGACCCTTAGCTACCTGGCATATTTATTGCACAATGCTATACATAAAAGCTTAGCTTTATAAAAAGGGTGAAAAAAATCCCATTTGACTAGAACTCAGATATGCATAAAGGCAATAAATATACTAATAACCAAGCTTATATTTTACTACTATTTTAAATGAGCAATGAATTATCCCACTTTTTTTTCACCAGCAAATCTAAATATTTTTCACCAGCTTCATTATGTGTCGTATATTTTCTAATGATTTGACAGTCACTGTTTTTATGAAGTTTGCATTTAATCACCCATGAAATATTTAGACAATGCTTTCCGTACCAAAGGTTTGCAGGCTAAATGGGGATAATTTTGACAGTAGACATGTTCTGATTTTAAACCATGGCTGTCTATGACAGGTTGTAAAAACAGGGCATTATTGCATTTTCTTTATTGTCAAAATCATCTGCGGTATCCATCCATATAAAGTAGAAGCCTTTTAAACTGTCCGGAAATAGGTCCATTAAGATATATAGTCATAGCTCATGTATGTGTGCAAGAACATATTTTTTTATTCACAATATGGGAAATGCAATTATTGGTAAAGACAAAGAAAGGAATTTTCCCTAAGATAAAGGTAGTCCTCTACTTATGACCACAATTGAGGCCCAAATTTCCGTTGCTTAGCAAGACTGTTGTGAAGTGAGTTTTGCCGCATTTTGCGATCTTTCTCGCCACAGTTATCAAGCGAATCATTAAAGTAATAACACATCTGTTAAGTTGATATAGCTTCCCCA
Source organism: Thamnophis elegans (assembly GCF_009769535.1). Taxonomy (NCBI): domain Eukaryota; kingdom Metazoa; phylum Chordata; class Lepidosauria; order Squamata; family Natricidae; genus Thamnophis; species Thamnophis elegans. The sequence goes on from NC_045545.1 coordinate 3,387,935, forward strand.
TTGACACTGCTTGTGAGAAGGTCACAAAAGGCTAACACATGTTCCTGGGACTCTACAACCAGGGGTGGGATTCAAAGTTTTTACTACTGTGGGTGTGGCTTGGTGGGTGTGGCTTGGTGGGCGTGGCAGGGAAAGGATACTGTAAAATCTCCATTCCCACCACACTACAGGGGAAGGTTACTGCAAAATCCCCATTTCCTCCCGATCAGCTCGGACTGGGGAGGCAGAGAATAGATGGGGGCGGGGCCAGTCAGAGGTGGTATTTACCGGTTCTCCAAACTACTCAAAATTTCCGCTACCGATTCTCCAGAACTGGTCAGAACATGCTGAAAATACCACCTCTGACTACAACCAGCATAAATATGAACCAGTTACCAAGCCTTTGATCATATGACCAGAGGGACGTTGCAATGGTTATAAGTGTGAAAAAATGGTTATCAATCACTTTTTTCAGTGTCTTTGTAACTGAAAACAGTCACTAAATGAATGGAAGTTGAGGACTATCTATACTACTATAAGTTCAGATAAACTTGAATTAGACCTATTGTTGTGGCCCAGCAGGAGCCATTGGAGCTGCCATCAAACTCCGACAGCGAGGGGCCCTATGAGTAGGCTCTGGAGGATGTGGAGGACCCTGGACAGGGTTCCGACTCTGAGCAGGGTGCAGAGAGGCTGGTTGGCCACCGGGAGGCGCCTGGGCCTTGGACCAGTGGGGAGGAGACAAGGGAGTGTGATCTGGACATCAGCAGTGGGGAGGAGACAAGGGAGTTGTTCCTAGATGCCCGGCACCGGAGAGCTAATAGGCGTAAGGAACAATTACGCAATTACAGGAGGTAATTGCACTCAGCTGGTGGTCATTAGGCTCCTCTCCAGACTATAAAAAGACTGCTTGTGCACACGCCCCTCTTGCAGAAGTCAACACAGGAACTAATGTTGGAGAACATTATGGTGAGCCTGGCAGGCTGGATTGCTGCCAAGCCTTATGTGTGCTGGATTGCTGGCCAAGCTTTTCTGTGCCGGGTTTGCTGCCAAGGACCTGTCTGTCTGTTAATTAAATGCCGTAACTTATCTTTGGCTCGGAGTGTGTGTTGGTGTGGGACGAGGGGGGTTAGAACACCTATACATCCATATACTAGTTAGTAAGCAGGGTGGGACTAATGTGAAAATAAACATAACTGGAATTTCCTTCCCCTTAAAGCACTGCTTCTCAAACTTCAATTACTCCAAACCACTTATCAGAAAGTTCTTTACCCTTTTAATCCAATGTCGATAAAATACTTCAAGTCAATTTAAATGTCCCTGTTATGGTTTTTATGTTGTTACTCAACGAACACAATTTCTCCCAATTTTGAGTAATTTACCCAGGTTTGGGAAACACAGTCTTAAAAGATTTAATGCGTGTTCTCTTAATAGTGCTGTTTTTTATGGCCGTAATAACATGGAAAGATATGAGAATTATAAGATGAATTGCAGGTACATTTAGCTGATCTGGAGATTTTATTGAATTGTGGCATAGTTTATAATGAGTTTGCATATTTTCATCCCTTTTCACACTCCAGGCCTACCTGGAGCCAATCATCACGATGCTTTTTTTGGATTATCATTGTTAATATTATTACATGTTTTTAAGAGATATAATTTGTGCCAAGCTTCCACCAGAGTGCATTTAATTCCTTGAAGTCACTGTGAACTTGTTTTCACATATGATGACGTGATATTAGGGATATTCTTGTCTCTTTCAGTTTTTACTATTCTTGCTGGTTCATCTCAAAAGGTGGCTTTTTATATCACTAGCAAAAGTGACAGAAGCTAGACATTCAAAAACATCCATACCAGTATTGTTATTGGCTAACTTCCCAGTGTTCTGTTTGAATACAATTGTGTGATGGCTGGTTTTTCCCCAAAGATGATTTGGATAAACTCTATACAAACACACACATGTTTTATTTACTTTTTATGTATTCATTTTTAAATGAATCCTCCGGGATTGGGCAGCCTATAAATCGATTTAATAAATAAAATAAATAAATAAATAAAAGGGACGGGGTGGCTCAGTGGCTAAGATGTTGAGCTTGTTGATCAGAAAGTTCAGCGGTTCGAATCCCTAGTGCCACGTAATGGAGTGAGCTCCCGTTACTTGTCCCAGCTTCTGCCAACCTAGCAGTTCAAAAGCATGCAAAAATGCAAGTAGAAAAATAGAAATCACCTTTGGTGAGCAGGTAACAGCATTCTGTGCACCTTTGGCATTTAGTCATGCCAGCCACATGACCATGGAGATGTCTTTGGAAAGTGCTGGCTCTTCGGCTTTGAAATGGAGATGAGCATCACCCCCTAGAGTCGGGAACACCTAGCACATATGTGCAAGGAAAACCTATGTCCTTATTTAGCAATAGCAATAGCAATAGCAGTTAGACTTATATACCGCTTCATAGGGCTTTCATCCCTCTCTAAGCGGTTTACAGAGTCAGCATATTGCCCCCAACAACAATCCGGGTCCTCTTAGATTTCAAAGTAACACGATTGCACTTGTATACTGTTGCTTTTTAATTCCAGTGTAAAAATAGGACAAGCTGAATATATTAATAGATAGTAGAAATACACCGAAGGGAGGAGTAGAGGGATAGAAGAAAGAGGGGGAGAGAGGGTGGGAGAGAGGATTGGAGGGAGGGTGAGAAGGAAGGGAGGGAGTGTACCGGGAGAGAGGAGTGGTAGAGGGGGAGGGGAAGTAGGGTAGAGGGGAATGATGGAGGGAAGATGGAAAGTTGGAGAGGGGCGAAAGAAAGAGGTGTTTGGAGGGTCGAAGAGGTACATTGGGTTTCTATTTTGGGGGGTATTATTGACAAGAGGAATGGCTGTGTTTATTGTTTAATGTTATATGGCCCCGGTTCTGCACAGTATATATGTGACTATACGAAAATGAAAATGGAAAATAAAAACACATTTACACGGTAACAATCCGGGTCCTCATTTTACCCACCTCGGAAGGATGGAAGGCTGAGTCAATCCTGAGCCGGTGAGATTTGAACAGCCGAACTGCAGAACTGCAGTCAGCTGAAGTAGCCTGCAGTGCTGCATTTAACCACTGCATCACCTCGGCTCATTTAGTCACTATTTTAATATGAGAGGAAATAAAACTACATAGATGCATCCACTTCTAGCCACAGTGTGGACTGTGTTATAATTTTACAAAGCAAACATTCTCTCATCAGTATAACTTGACCTGTGTAGAATTGATGGGGAAAATAACAACAGCAGTGTGATTGCCATCACCATCAAAACTCTCTATTGAGCAAGGGTAAATAACAAGCAAGAGTAAATAAATCCAAGTTGGAATTACTTTTGTTAGAACATACATTCAGTAAAGAAGACATACTGAAGGTCTGGCAGGCTGAAATCTAGCAATGACTGTCCATCTTTGAGAGCTGCAACTGAATTTACTTTCCTTTGTTAAATGAAGCATGTTTGGCACTGCCTCAATTTAGGACTCCCGTTGAGTTGATATATGCCTCTTTACCCATGTGCAATTCACCAAACATTTCCCGTCTTTGTTAAAGAAAGTCCAGGTGTAAACTGAATGGGGGGTTGATGAATCATCTGCCATTGGAGAGGAATTGGTTTCTGGAGGTGTTTGGAAGGTCGAAGTGAAGACTACCCCACTGGTGATCTTTATAATGTGTTGTATAGCTGGGGTGTCACTGTGGTTAGAATGCTGTATTGCAGGGTAATTCTAGTTCGAGTCTCACCAGCTCAAGGTTGGCTCAGCTTTCCATCCTTCCTGGCTACTTGAGAGACCGCCTCCTGCCAATCACCACCCTAAGGCCTATAAGATCGCACAGATTAGGCCTCCTCCGGATTCCATCTGCCGATCAATGTCGGCTGGCGACTCCCCAGGGGAAGGCCTTCTCTGTTGCTGCTCCAGCCCTCTGGAACGATCTCCCCTTTGAGATCCGGACCCTTACTACACTTCCGGCCTTCCACAAAGCGACCAAGACCTGGCTGTTCCGGCAGGCCTGGGGCTGTTGAATCGTCCAGCCCCACCCTCATTTGTGAATGTTGTGTTTTTTTAATGTTGTCTTGTTTTTGTATGTCCCTCCCTCCCCCTTTTTTATTGTAAGCCTCTTTGAGAGTGGGCGGCATACAAATTAAATAAATCCAAATCCTTCCAAGATTGGTAAAATGTGGACCCAGATTGCTGGGGGCAACATGCTGACTCTGTAAACTGCTCAGAGAAGGCTGAAAAGCACTGTGAAGCTGGTATATAAGACTGAAGTTCTATTGCTACCCAAACCGCAGGGCTCTGTAATCTCTGGGGAGAACTCATAACCAGTCTTCTTTACTAAATGTTTTGCCCCTGGATAAAATGAAACTGTTACATGACTGTTCTGACCCCCTCTTCTGTCCAGTAACGAATGCCGAGACAAGCTTAACTGGAATGTACTTTAATAGCAAGACACCAAAATCTCGGTGGCTGAAAGCCAAGCAGAACAAGCAGATAAGGACCTTGGCAGCAACTCAGAGAAACCTTGGCAGCAATCCAGCCTGCCAAACTAGGTACAAAAGTTCTCCCACTTTTAATCACTGTGTTGACGTCCTCAAAGAGGGGCGTGTGCACAAGTAGCCTTTTTATAGTCTGGAGAGGAGCCTAATGACCACCAGCTGAGTGCAATTACCTCCTGTAATTGCGTAATTGTTCCTGACGCCTACTAGCTCTTCGATGGCGTGCATCCAGGAACAACTCACTACTGGCAGCTGGCTCACTCTCCCTTGTCTCCTCCCCACTGGTCCAAGGCTCAGGTGCCTCCTGGTGGCCAACCAGCATCTCTGCGCCCTGCTTGGAGTCAGAACCCTGTCCAGGGTCCTCCACATCCTCCAGAGCTGACTCATAGGGCCCCTCACTGTCGGAGTCTGGTGGCAGCTCCAACAGCTCCTGTTGGGCCACAACACATGACTAAGCACTGAATGAAGAAACTTTCATTTCTAGTTGCATATATTGGCTATATACTCTGCTAGTAACTTTTAAGATAAAGATTGATGTTAACTGTTAGAAGCATATCGGATCCAAAGGTTTCAATTCAATGAAGTCAGCCTAGAACAACACATATATTTCAATGTAGGCTATTTCCCTGACAATATCTGATATTCCAACCAGTGTAAGCAGAATGTGGAACACTGCAATATAAAGCTCTTTCCAGGAATAAAACCATTACTGTTTCACTTGGGATACTTCAATGGGGTCTAGAGCGTGTCTCCTGCCCTATTTTTAGCTTCTTGCTAAAAATGGCAGAGGTGGCTGGATTCTCTACAGCTCAAATTGTGTGGCTGAACATAGGTAGCATATTTCACAGCACTAAAACTCTGAAGTCCTTGAAACGCTTTAAAGAATGTATTCAAGGAAGAGGCGTGGCCTTTAAAAAAAAGGAAAATTACATGCAATAAGTGAATTATCAGCGTCCTTCTCGACACTGGAGCCAATGCTGGGTGATGGAGTGACCTTCTGCAAAATAAGGATTCACATAAGGATTTATAAGTATTTTCTGGGGCTCAGAGAATTTGGCTGATTGAATAATGCAGAAGAAGGAGATGTCTGGCTTTCCAGATGTTGTTGGAGTATAATTTTTATCAGCATGGTAAATATTCAGGAGCAATAAAAGATTCCTTAGCAATGGAGTTCACTTCAATGAAGTGAAGCAAGGAAATAAGTTACAGCTCTCTTTTTGACAATTCTGCCTTAGCCGGAATTTCCAGCTCTTGTGATTGAGTTTGAAAAATAAGGAAAGAGGAAGTTAATGTGTGTTTTGTTAATGAATCTATTACTCCTAGGAGCAAGTATCCCATCTGTTTTTTTTTACGATGCCATCAGAGATGTGATAGCAGATGTGAAGCAAAGAAGAAAGGTGATGAAAATTATGCAGATGAACAGTGGATGTTCCTAGACTTAGCAGGAAAAAGAGAAGGTAATAACAACAATGTGTTTTCAGAAAGAAAGCTGAGAAATCAGTCTGGGAAGGGCTGATCCATGACTGAAAGGAGGCAATGAGAAGAGATTGACAGGTGAGACTCACAACTGCTGTATATAGGGAAAAGAAAGTTGCTAAACAGTTGGTTAGGGTTAGCATTTTGGTCCATTTTTAACTCCAGCAATACGAGGAAGAAGGATAAAGAATGGACATGGTAAAAATATTGTTGGGGACATTTAAAATGGAATTAATGTTTAAGATAAAATAAATGCACACAGATATATTAAAATCTGCAGCTGAGGAAAAGTCTATCAGTTATGCACACCAGATTGGAAAGTTCTCTTCCTGAGCTTTACAAAGTTCTTTTTTAATGGCAAAATTAAAGCCTTTGCTGTTTGGATTAAATACAAAATATAGTAAGACAAATAAAGGAAAGCGTATATTCATTATGTTTTAGACGGTTTTTCCTAGGCCAAAAACCTTTGATTCTAGTTCTATTTCTTTCTAATTGCTTATGCCAGTGATTCCCAAACTTGGCAACTTTAAGACTTGTTCTGCTGGCTGGAGAATTCTGGGAGTTGAAGTCCACAAGTCTTAAAGTTGCCAAGTTTGGGAACCACTGGCTTATGCTATCCTTCAAATATATGGATTCCTATAGAACTGTGAAATCTGTGCTCTTCCAAACACAGGTGTCTCGTTTACCAACTGCCTTGTATAATGACTCATCAAAATTATGCTGTTGGGGGGAAAATAGCTTTGTGACCAAGTCACATGATCATGTGATTGCTATTCAGGGATCTCACAGCCAGCACACCTTTACAACCATTGCCATGCCCCCACATTGACATGTTCACCATTTACATGCTTCTTAACCAGGTTGCAGATGAAGTGATTTGCTTAACTGTTCTGAGCCCCTCTTCCGTCCAGTAATGAATGCCGAAACAAGCTTAACTGGAATTTCACAGCACTTTATTAGCAAGAAACCAAAACCTCGGTGGCTGAAAGCCAAGCATAACAAACAGATAAGAACCTTGGCAGCAACTCAGACTTCGACAAATAACAGCTTGTCCAGCGTTAGGAATGATGTTGAATCCTGCAAAACCAGGCTCCTCCCAGTCTCTCTTTAAATACTATCTTGAGAGGAGCCTAATTACAATCACCTGGGTCCAATTATCTTTGGTAACTGTGTAGCTGCTTTCTATGTTCAATCTGCCCGGCATTGCCGGGCATCCAGGAACAACTCCATTGGCTCCTCCCCACTGCTCCAATGCAGGACTTCAGGATCACACTCCCTTGGCTCCTCCCCACTGCTCCAATTCTCAGGCGCTTCCTGGTGGCCAACCAGCCTCTCTGTGCCCTGCTTGGAGTCGGAATCCTGTCCAGGGTCCTTCACATTCTCCAAAGCTGATTCATAGAGCCCCTTGCTGTGGGAGTCTGGTGGCAGCTCCAACGGCTCCTGCTGGGCCACAACACTTAACTATGGAAATGGAAATGACATCCTAAGTCCACCGGGGTCATGGGATGTTTCACTCAGTGGCCACAGTGCTTAGTGATGGAGTTGCCAGTCCCAGTCCTTAAGCAAGAACCACTTCTTGTTGAATAACAGCGGACAACACATCTCACAGCTGTTTGCACTGAGTTGAATTGCTATGGACTGAGGATCAGCAAGTATCTGAAGGATGACACGTTCCCCACTTTTTTTACATTTTGCACTAGATATGATTCTGTTCGATCACACATGAATAATTTGAACAGAACTCACAAATGCAATCTATATTAACTGTGGGCTTCTTGCACAAAAGACCTAAAGCAGGTGATACGACTAACCAGAATGTAGGTATACCTATGAACCTTATTACGTTTAAATTTTTATGTGGGATGACACATACGCTGCTAAATAATTGCACCAGAATGCCATGTGATCCCATGATGAAGCATTGAGTTAATCTACTACACAGTTTCATAGATCATGATATGCATTCAGCCTCATGCTCATGTCTTTCTTACACTAGACCAGGGGTGGATTTCAGGTGGTTCGCGGCGGTCCCCGTGAACCGGTTGGTCGGCGAACCCGGAAGTAAGTAACTTCCGGGAACGCCGAAGGATCCACCCACCCGCCCGCCCACGTTTCTTACCCGGTTTTGACGAGTTCTGCGCTTCCACGCATGCGCAGAACGCATAAAGCGCCTGCGCGATCTTCCAGGAGCAGCTGGAGCATCGCACAGGCGCTAGTACGCATGCGTGCACTGCGCGCGTGCACGAGGACGCCGCCAGCCCCGTTCCAACCGAACCGGTTGGAACAGGGCGAGAAACCCACCCCTGCACTAGACATAGCAATAACAGAAAACATTCACTCCTTTCTCACCACCTTCTGATGCTGTCGAATTAGTGTAGATATCCCTTGTCTGACGTCCATAATTGAGCCCAGAATTTTTATTGCTGAGCGAGACAGTTTTAAGTGAGTTTTGCCTCATTTTACAACTTTTCTCGACACAGTTGTTAAGTGAATCACTGCGGTTGTTAAATTAGTAACACTCTCGTTAAGTGAATCTGGCTTCTCCATGGACTTTGCTTGTCAGAAGGTCCGTAAAAGGTGATCGCATGATATTGTCATAAATACAAGCCAGTTGCCAAGTATCCGAATTTTGATCATGAGACCATGGCAGAGGTGGGTTCCTACCAGTTCGCACCTATTCGGTAGAACCGGTTCATCAAATCTACTGAACCAGTTAGAAGAGGTTCCACCAGTGGACCCGGAAAGCAGGCCACACCTACAGAAGAGTTTCCCAAAAATTTTTGAAAGCCACCACTGGACCATGGGGATGCTGCAATGGTCATGAGTGTGAAAAATGATCATAAATCACTTCCCCCCCCCCCTGTTGTAATTTTGAATAGTCAGTCAGTGAATGGCTGTAAGTCAAGGACTACCCATAACTGTCTTCTGTAATTATCTTAAGGTAATTTTCATATTTTTTTTCTGAATTATGGATTCATTTTTTTCCAATCAAAAATTGCCGGAGAACATTTTATCTACAAATATTATGTATTAAAGAGTGCCTTTTGAAAAAAAAAAATAGCAGCTAACCTTTTGCAACCTAATCAGTGCATTACTTATGGTAGGTCACCAAGTTCTGTTTCAAATTCTTGGTGATCTTGGTGGATCATTCTGTTATTATATAACACTACATAATACTGTCAAACTATCTGACGAACTGCTGAATTGTCATTCGGACTTTTTTTAATTAAATGAATCTAAATGTTTTCCTCATAGTAAGATATAAATGGCACATATTTTCTGTCATTAAACCAGTGAAGTTTATTGCTGAAAAACATGCCATTACTTGTCTTCCAATAAACATGTGGTTATTGAAACTTAAATGAAAGCTGAATATATTTCCTTATTAAAACAGCCTAAAGATTGTCTTTACAGCATCTCAAATGAGCTACAGGGTACAGTTCTAATCCATGGAAACTACTTGTCAAAACAATGCAATTCTGAGTCAGATTTGCATATAAAATGTAAGACTTTTGAAAACAATTCCGTAGCCCACATCTTGCACATGGCTTATTACTGTGTCTGGGGCGTACGTAGGCATAATCTATCCTTGATAGATTCTTCTCTTATTTGGAGCATGTATGATACATGATCCTGCTGCCTTCTTGCAGTTCATTGGTCATTCATATTCATAGACGTAGTCACTATATGAGTCATGATGGCTCAGTGGTTAGAACGCAGTACTGCAGGCTCACTCTCTGCTCATTCCAGGAGTTCGATTCTGAATGGCTCAAGGTTGACTCAGCCTTCCATCCTTCCGAGGTCGGTAAAACGAGGACCCAGATGTTGTGGGCAATATGCTGACTCTGTAAACTGCTTAGGTATGTCTAAAAAGCACTGTGAAGTGATATATAAGTCTGAGTGCTATTGCTATCCCCCCCTTAAGATCTATGATTCCTTTTTAAATGGTTTCCTGGGATTCATTATTTGAGGAAAGACTTTTCTCAACCATTCTCGTAGCGTGTTCTTTTGATAGACTTGAATTTTCATTACCTTACCTTGTATTCCGTGGCTTATCATCTTGTTTAATTTCTTTTTTCCATTCTTATCCTCCATGAGTGGGCGTGCATATATGCATGAAAGTATATGTTTTCACACAAGGTATGCTAAACATTCCTACCAGAATAAATGATGGGCTTTCAAATGGCATAAAAAACTCCTGCCAGTCACATATTTTATCTCTCTGTGGAGTATATCCTCGTGTCTATTGCCCTTCAAAATTGTGAGGTTTTTTTCCCTCATCTTTCTTTTAGTATATAGAAATTCAAAGTGTGGGTTGCATAGATAGTGCATGATAGCTTCATGTTTTCATACAGGCAATCAGTCTGAACCGAGCATGGTCATGAATCTCAATCAGAGTGATGTTAAAAAATAGCACTTTAAAACATAACCCATAAGAATCATTTCTGCAAATATTTCTTTCTATTAAACATATATGCTCTTGGCTTCTGATATGAATGAGTTACTTGCAATGTTGCAATTCGGTACATTCAATTAAGCACAGACAATACTAAAAACCCTTATTAAAACAATCACAAATATGTCTAATATACTGTATAAATAGACAGAATCAAGGATTAGCATATTCTAAATTTTGCCTTTGTTTTCCAAAAACAGGAGATCTTGATTTATAAGCAGAATGCTAGCAGAAATGGTACCATCTTGGTCTTTTGATGTAGAAGTTTCCAGAGTTTAGTTAAAACTACTGTGAAAGTTCTTTCTTTTATCTCCCTAAATGGATTTATAAAATAGTAATAATGTTACCATTTGTTCTACTGCTGCTGCTGCTGCTGCTGCTGCTGCTACTACTACTACTACTACTACTACTACTACTACTACTACTACTTACTATTACTACTAAATATGTTTAGAAGAATGCTTTTTATGTTCTTTCACAACGTTATTCATTAATTTTGTTAAATGAGATCATGTAAGTGTGAGAAATATTAATTGAGACAAATTGTACGACTAAATAACAAATCAATACAATCACTTATGAATTTGATTGTGATAAAGAATACACACACACGCACACACACAACACAAACCCATAAATATGCTGAAGCTGGGCCGTATATTCCCTTTTTTGGAGTAGAAATGGGCTCTGGGGGGAAGTTTAAAATAGAGAAAGACTAGAGAAAGAAAGAATCATCACTGTTTTTTAATTATTCATCCATGACAAAATTCATCTTACCTCCATCTTTTTTCACAAGATTTTGGAGAGCTTCCCATGTTAATTACTACTTTTTGTTGTAACCTCTGGAAATCTTTTAGTCCTGTTGCACCTACCTTTGTTAACCTCTGGAGATCATTTCAGCCTTACCTAAGGAAATTTTCTAGCTATCATTTATATTGATATGCCTCAGCTGATGATGCTGAAACTGAAACCTCATATCTCAAACAAGGAAAAAGCATGTAACTTATTTTAAACAGAATTCAAGCAAGATAGAGAATAGTGTTGCCAAGAAGGACGGAGGCCTTGGGATTAAGGTACAGAATACATCTAAGAATTTAATTTAAAGACTCACTATTCCTAGACTTCAAATACATTTGCAGATAGGGCTGTCAACCTTTTTGCTACATCTGAAGAAGTATTTCCTTCATTCTTAAGAGCCGAGGTGGCACAGTGGTTAGAGTGTAGTACTGCAGCCACTTCAGCTGACAGTTATCTGCAGTTCAGCGGTTCAAATCTCACCGGCTCAAGGTTGACTCAGCCTTCCATCCTTCCGAGGTGGGTGAAAGGAGGACCCAGACTGTGGGGGCGATATGCTAACTCTGTAAACCGCTTAGAGACGGCTGAAAGCCCTATGAAGCGGTATATAAGTCTAACTGCTATTGCTATTGCTATATTCTTCTTTTCAACCAAAATTAGATTATGAACACAATATACTGTTAAGAACACAATATACTGTTAAGTTGGTACAACATATATCTAGCTTTTTCCAAGACGGTTGAATTGACAGAAAAGTGAATCCTTATTAACTTTAACCAGAGAATGGGGGGAAATTAATTCTGATGCCTGTTCAACAAATAAACTACGAAAATACATTCTTCCAGTAATTACTAATTGGTGCTAGTCTGCTTATTCATATACATTGCAATCGTTTTCCATTTCTTCTTGCAAATACTCTCAGGTACAGAATCCTGTTCTTGAAGGGCAAAGATAAAAGATCTGAGCATAGCAAAGCTGAAGAGGTATTGGGAAATTGGAGCAAATATTTACACAAATATTTTTTCTCTCTCTCCTTTGAAGAGACAGACAAAAAGAAGACCACTGATTCAACCAGAGTGACTTTGCGAGGCAAAGTATTCCCAGTCCGACTGATAAAGAACATTTCTGAAAAGCGGCTTTTCAGAAATCACCCACAACTATACAATCTTCCAGTCCATTTGTTTATAGTTTTCCTTATCGATGTCCTGTTTTGAAAGGAGAATCTCTCTTCTTTTTTTTTGGAAGCAAATCTTATCCCACTTGCCATTTATATCCTTCAAGGGCAGGCCCTGTAGTGCCAGGATGAGGTGAGGAACAAGAAAAGAAAATACATGGGGGGAAAGGAGAAAGAAAATAGAAATGTATGACTTCATACCTATTTTCTCCCTCAGCTTTCAAACTGTGAAACCATTAAAAGAGGAGTGTGACTTCACTCTGGGACCAGAGAGAATGAACAGCTGGCCTCAGATAGGAAAATGCTCTAATTCAAGCACACGTATCTTCAATAATAGTGCTGGAAATACAGAAAATTACTGTCAAAATAAATTGCATTTTATATAAATGCCATCTCCTTTCATATTTGCTGCAGCATGATAATCTTTCTTTATTTAGCAATATTGGCCTTTTCTCTTTAAAGGCCTTTCCCGGAGTTTTCTTTTATGTTTTATGTATCATTAAATTGATGTGAATGAGCAGACAATGGAACATGGCTGACATTTATTTTTAATTATTTACATAAATAAAGAGGTTTTCTTTTCTTTTTTTCACACCTGCTACAATTATCAAAATACATTTCCTTCATTTATAATGTGAATATAATGTCTATGAGAGCTGAAATAGGTTGGGAGAGTGTTGTGATTTTTTTTGTGTGGAAAATATTCTCTTAACTACCAAACATATACGAGAAACAGAGACCAAGAGATTCACCACATCGCAAAAAGCTTGACCCAACACTCAACTCCAAGTTGCTAAACGTATATGTAGACTTGGTCTTATGTAGAATAGCCTGAAATTTTTGTGATTTAAGATAAGGGTGTTTTTTTTTTCCTTCTTCTGTTCAAAATCTATGGGGATTTTCAATTATCCAGGTCATGTCCCAAAGATATTTTTTGTTTCCATTTCTCATCCAAGAAGCTTCTTCAGTGTTGACTTGTTAGACTGTCTATTTGTTCACTTGTTAGAATCTATACTTAAAATTGAAGGTTAATATCAATAACGTTCATCTAATTGTAATTCCTGAATTTTAAAATAATATTATTATACAATTGTATCACAGCGGCCAGTTGTTTCGCCGGATTTGGCATTGGTTACTAGTCGGGCCCCACCCAGGGGCCTAGGACGTCGTAACGTATTTTCTTAATATGCGTGCAGATCCATATTATTATTATTATTATTATTATTTATTTATTTATTTGTATGCCGCCCTTTTCCCTGGGGGGACTCAGGGCGGCTCACAATCCAAAGGAAGGGAGGGGAAAACAGACTTTTACATATAAGACAATACATGATTAAAACGCAACATTCATACCATTCGGGCGGGTTACAATCTTTAGCCCCAGGCCTGACGGGATAGCCAGATTCTAAGGGCTGTGCGGAAGGTCTGGAGGGTGGTGAGGGTACGAAGCTCCATGGGGAGATCGTTCCATTGGGTCGGGGCTACCACCGAGAAGGCTCTCCTCCGTGTGATGGCCAGTCGGCATTGGCCAGCGGATGGAACTCGGAGGAGGCCTAAACGATGGTCGTGTGGAGGTGATCGGCATAAGTACTGTAGAGCCGAGGTGGCACAGTGGTTAGAGTGCAGCACTGCAGGCTACTTCAGCTGACTGTTAGCTGCAGTTCGGCTGATCAAATCTCACCAGCTCAGGGTTGACTCAGCCTTCCATCCTTCCGAGGTGGGTAAAATGAGGACCCGGATTGTTGTTGGGGTCGATATGCCGACTCTGTAAACCGCTTAGAGAGGGCTGAAAGCCCTATGAAGCAGTGTATAAGTCAAACTGCTATTGCTATTGCTGTTGCTACTATAGTATGAGATCTAAAATTCTCCACCCAGCATAATATCCAATGTGTCATCATTGATGTTGTTGTTGTTTACTGCCATCAGTTAAAAAAATCGTATTCCCCAAAGTAACAAATAGCTTTAGTAATATGGTTGAGTTTGGTTCTTACGCTTTTTCAAAATCTTACTGCAGTTGCAGGATTAATAGCAAGAAAACAGTAATATCTTCTATTCCTGAAATCCTAATATTATACCCTTTCTTTCATGTCACAGTTGTGTTCAGACAACAGTCAGTGAAAAGCAGATGTTTCAGGTCAGTCACTGTCTTACGCATATTACAGTATATTACATTTATTTTTAGTGCACTCCTCAAGGGAAACATATGTTGTTGGTTAGCTTAATTTAAATTTTTGGAGAATTGACAACTTTCTCTCTGTTGCCATTATATCTTTTTGTAGGCCCAAGTTGCCAATTAGGCATCCTTCTTTTAAAGCTTGCCTTCCTTCCCTCCTTCTTTCCTTCTTTCCTTCTTTCCTTCTTTCCTTCTTTCCTTCCTTCCTTCCTTCCTTCCTCCCTCCCTCCCTCCCTCCCCCTCCTTCCCTCCCCTTCTCTTCTCTCTATCACACATATGCACAAACCATAATTGCTTTCATCTTTTATACCACAAATCAATGAATAATTTAATAGTTGAAGGGAATCTGAATACAGTAAAAGCATGGATCTTTTTCTAGCTTATGCCTCACTCCCCATCCAAATTATACTGTTGCACTTCCAGGTTCACAATATTTTGCAAAAATCAAAACTTAAATGTTATTATTATTTCAAATATGTGTGAAATGTTTTGAATAGACTCTTCCTGCCAGTAGCTTTAATGAGGGAAGCATTATAGTTTTGTCCGCACTGAACATGGTTATTATATGTTCCAATTATTGGTACCATAATAAACACAGAAGCTAGGCTTTTAACAAATATTTTGATTTGTAGATTACAGCTTCCTTGTATATCAGTTCTGACTGGATTTCTGTTAGTCAGTCAGTATTCAGAATATTTGTGTATGGTGCCTACTTTAACTCAAAATAGAGATAATCTACTTTTCTGGATGCAGAAAAGATTTGGTGTACATTATTGAAGCTTTTAAAAGTAGCTTTTAAGTTTCTTTGGGTTTTCTCATATACTCAGTGTGTCCTATTCAGTCTTTAAAATGTATGAGCCAAGGTGGCGCAGTGGTTAAATGCAGCACTGCAGGCTACTGCTAGATCAGCATTTCAGCAGTTCAAATCTCACCGGCTCAGGGTTGACTCAGCCTTCCATCCTTCCGAGGTGGGTAAAATGAGGACCCAGATTGTTGGGGGCGATATGCTGACTCTGTAAACCGCTTAGAGAGGCCTGAAAGGCCTATGAAGCGGTATATAAGTCTACTGCTATTGCTATTGCTACTGCTATTGCTATGTAATTATTAATGGCAAATCTTCTATATGGTTACATTCATGTTATGAGTCACATCAACAGTATTTTGTTGTTCCCTTGCTTCTTAATTTGTCTTTAGAATATCTTGCTTGTGCTAAAAAAATTCTGTAAATATTAGGGGAGAAAGATTTTGGACATGGATTATATTCTAATGTTTTATATATAATACAGAAAATTAGCATCCCCAATATTATTTCAATAATACAAATTTATTCTCCTGTCTGGTTTTTTTTTTTGATAAACTTAAGTAAATTAGAGTAGATGCCTTCAGCTTCTAGTAGTAATTCTGACATGTACAGTATAGGAACTAAATTTTTAATTTGTGCTCACCTTTTGTTTATATTGGTAAATGTTTTAAAGGAAATTTCATTGTTTATTTTAAAATTTCCTATCTTTTGATACAAGAAGAATGGCAAAAATGCATGGACAAGAAGTCATTTGAATATTGGAGGTAAAATATATGTGATTAAGATTAATTTTAATTTTATTCGGGTTTAAAAGGCCGTCTTATTTTTTTTATAGTACTTTAAATAAATTAACATGACATTAAATAAATTCTTCTGATGAAGGTAACCTTTAACTCTCTTGAAATTGCTTTAAACTATTTACACAAACTTTGGATTAATAAACTTGGCTATTCCATTCTTGTGTACCAGAGGAAAGTTACTTGAGGTAGCCCTCAACTTACAACCATAATTGAGCCTAAAATTGATGTCATGTACACTTTTTAAGTTCTGTTTATGTCCTTCAAGTCAACAATAAAAAAAAATATACAATACAATTATTTATACAATAAAAGACTTTTTTTTGTTATGGGGAAATAGGTAGGAAAGTAAATGGATAACCTGAAAGATATTCCCTCTGGAATGAGCTGCCCCCGGAACTTCGTATAATCCCCGACCTCCGGTCCTTCCGATGCGCCCTAAAAAGTTGGCTTTTCCAGCAAGCCAGCCTGGCCTGAACAAAACAAATCAAAGTATTGATTATTGTTAAGTTTAATTTGAATTCTTTTAAAAAAATGTGTCATTGTTAGTTTTAATTGGGTTTGGGGATATCCTATTTAATTTCTTTTTTAACTTTTGTAGTATGTGTTTCTTTTAATGTTGTACGCCGCCCTGAGTCCTTGGGAGAAGGGCGGCATATAAATTGAATAAACCTCAAACCTCATATGGCATCAGTAATTTATGTCTGTATATATTTATAGGACACGTTTAGGATTTGAGTCTTGGATGAGTATTTTCACTGTTTTGACTATGTATCAGTGGTGGTTTTCTGCCGGTTCGCACCGGATCGAGAGAACCGGATGGTTAAATGGACCCGGAAGTAACTTAGTATATATGCACTTTGCAAGTGTTTGGTAAAAGGAATATTATCATCATATTATAACATATAATTTGGCTCCCCATAGGGATGCTATTTGGACTAAAGTTAAGAAGAAGAAATTAAGAAGAAATAGCACATCTGCTCCTTTCAAACTCCCAATCTGCCCTCTCTAAACAGTGGACATATAGTAAAGTAGCCTCTACTGACAAAATGACCTCCTTTGAAATTCTTCAGACAGTATGACTATTGCTGAGATTTGTAGAAGCTGAAGTCTACACATTGGGAAGGTACATAGCTGGGTAGGCAGAGATGATATTCGAGCAAGCACAGATTCTCTTTTTAGAAGTTCAAGCTTTTAGCTGGATGCTTCTTGATTAATGGCACCTTAATAACTCTTTCTATGCCTGAAAACAGCATTGCTGAGTTGATGAATTTCCAGATAGGCTGATGGATTGTGCAGTGGCTATGTGCATATGTTACTTGGCTCATATAAATTATCAATAAACGCAGAGCCATTGTAAAATCCCTTGTTCTGGATGGGAGGACAGTCGACACTTTCATTTCAACGTTTTGTTTTCATATATTCTTCCATGAACCTTAGTGTCTATTGTGTCGTGCGCTGCTTCTTTATAGTGGTGATCTTCCTGCTCCCTTTCATGCATCTGTCATACTGTAGTGTCAATTGTAACAAAGAACAAAAGGAAAGTCCTCCTTTTGATATAGTGGCTGAGATTGCAGGGAGCTTTGACTCAAAGGTCTGTCTCCTGAGGCAAATCAAATTGTAATAAGATATATGTATACAGACAATGTAATCTTTACAAATAGAACTGAGCCAGTGGTGGGTTTCAAAAATTGTTTGAACCTACTCTGTGGGTGTGGCCTCCTTTGTGGGAGTGGCTTGCCGCCCATGTGACCAGATAGGAGTGGCTTGCCGCCCATGTGACCGGATATGAAGATGCCGACGACACTTGTCAGAACCACCTTAAATTACCTCCCACACAGCACTGGCATGCATAGGAATATGATGTAAACTTCTTTTTTAAAAGGCATCTTTGGTTTGCGTTAAAACAACTTCAATACACGCAATGTTCTGATTGCACCACAAACGCAGTAGTCATCCTTACCTTTCACAGAGGCACTGAGTTTTATAAATAGGAGCATGATAGTGTAGAATAATCATATCCAAGGACCAGTGGTGGGTTTCAAAAATTTTTGGAGCCTCTTCTGTAGGCGTGGCCTGCTTTCCGGGTCCACTGGTGGAACCTCTTCTAACCGGTTCGGTAGATTTGACGAACCGGTTCTACCGAACTGGTGCGAACTGGTAGGAACCCACCTCTGAACTGAGCAATAATGATATTAACATATTTGCCTGCCGTGGGAATAAATATACAAAGCTGAATCATGCATTTGTGGGACACAAAAAGTGCTTTCTTCATGACAAAAAAGTTTTAAGCTTGAAGAAAAGTGAAAGCAAAAGAAAACATTACAGGGAGAAAAAAAACATAGCAGAGATAATTTAAAGACACTATTGATGTGTGACAAAATGCAGATGAGAAGATAAAATGGTGATGCATAGTTAATTCAAGGAATTTCTTGTAGTAAGAATCGTTTATGCAGTATCACCTTCTATACTTTCTGATTAAGCACTTGCATGCTCACTCCAAAATTACTTACTTTTATTTAACCTTGCAGGGAAAACCCCACCCACAGATCCTCCAAGAGATCAGGACTTGGCGTACTAGAAAGTTCTCTATAACACAAAAAAGTGGGCCTCAGTTTTAGAAAAGAAATATATTCATAATACATGTTATCCTGCAGGAATTGGACCGAGACCAGCAAGTCTATTTGTACAAGCTGCAGGGCTAATGATCATTTTTTTTATTTCTAAAGCCACCTTCTCTCCACAAATATGTTTAGAATAATTACAGCTTCTTTTTCTTTATGGAGCATGTGTGATTACTTGAAAAAGCTTCATCTAAGCTGATCAGATAGAAAATTTTGCTATCGGAAATCATTTTTTTAAAAAAACAAACAAACAAACAACGTAAAATTTTTTCCTTTTCTACTGCACATCAAGAAATATCGTTATTATTATTTGAAAAATCAAAATGTATATAACCCCAAAAATTTATTCAACATTTATTCGTTGTGAAAGCTGACAGGAAACTAGAATCAAATTGTCAAAGATTTCCCCCCCCGCTCAGCCCCTAAATGTGGCAAAGTAAGAATGTCAGATTATCTGTGTGACATGCAAAGATAAAGATTCTCTAGCAAAAGTAGTGTTGGAATTCTGCTTCCTAGGAACTGGGAAGTTTATTGCTGTAAACTATAACCTGCTGGAGACATTTCTGCTAACTCAGCATTCTTCTCTTTGCCTTAGAAACTTTCACAATCAATAAAATGTCTTAGGGTTGCCTTTTTGGGAAAAGAGCTTTCATGGCGCTTGTTTTAAGCCAATTAAATTGAAAAGTAGTTGTGAATCCGATGGCTTCCCAGTAATGAAGTGGCCTGCCTATTGGTGCCATATATATATACAATACAATAGCAGAGTTGGAAGGGACCTTGGAGGTCTTCTAGTCCAACCTCCTGCCTAGGCAGGAAACCTTATACCGTTTCAGACAAATGGCTATCCAGCATCTTCTTAAAGACTTCCAGTGTTGGGGCATTCACAACTGCTGGAGGCAATTTCTGTTCCACTGATTGATTGTTGTCACTGTCAGGAAATTTCTCCTCTGTTCTAAGTTGCTTCTCTCCTTGATTGGTTTCCACCCATTGCTTCTTGTTCTACCCTCAGGTCCCTTGGAGAATAGTTTGACTCCCTCTTCTTTGGGGCAACCCCTGAGATATTGGAACACTCCTATCATGTCTCCCCTAGTCCTTCTTTTTATTAAACTAGACTGCAACCGTTCTTCACACGTTTTAGTCTCCAGTTCCCTAATTGAATCGGTCTAAGGAAAATGTCATGGTCTTCACATTTGTTCCTAGTTCTTTTCAAAGTGTTGGTTTGAGCACATTCTTTGTGGCTAGAATGTATCAAGGACTTCTCCTCCCATATGATATTGCTGGTGATTTTCATTAGAAGCTCTATCTAATCTCCATCATCATGAAGAGTATTCAAAGCAGAGGCTTTTGGATAACATAAAAAAAGATATTTATTATTGTGGGCATTAAAGACTTTTATGTATTATTGAATTTAAATACAATATATTTTGTTTTCCTCTAATTTTAATGCCACCATCAAATTGCATGGTGTTTTTTTTTCATGCTTCTTAGTTATTTATTATGTTTCTTAGCTTTGGTTTTTTTTAAAAAATAAAGTTTAATTAATTTAGTCTCCAATGTAATTGTAGGGTGATTTTTCTAATTGCAAACAGTTATAAATGTATGCATGCATAAATGTTTCTTTGCATTTCAGTGGATTTTGTATTGCAGCTTTCCAATCTAGGAATGATGATAAAAGTGTATAAGTCTATATTTAATTTAATTTTATTATTATTTTATTTTACTTTATTATTTATCCCACTTGTATGACTTTATAAGTACCGCATTTTTTGGACTATAAGATGCACTGGAGTATAAGACACACAATGATTTTGAAGAGGTAAATTTTAAAAAAAGGTTTTGCACTCTGCATGCCTCCCAAATCCTCTGCAGGCCTCGGGTTTTTTCCAAAAAAGGGGGGGCATGCAGAGCTTTGGGAGTCTTGTAGAATGCTCCTGGAGGCTGGGCGGGGGCACAAAAATGAGCAAAAACAGTCCGACTAGACTAGAACTCACCATCTCCTGATTTCTAGATCAATACCTTAATAGCTAAACAAAACTAACTAATAAATGTGCCTTTATGTCTAAATTATGTCTTGTATATACATATAAAATGCTTACAGAATATAAACAACAAAACAACAAAATTATCTCTATCTCTATCTCTATCTCTATCTATATCTCTATCTATCTATCTATCTATCTATCTATCTATCTATCTATCTATCTATCTATCTATCTATCAATCATCTAGAGAGAGAGAGAGAGAGAGAGAGAGAGGAGAGAGAGAGAGAGAGAGAGAGAGAGAGAGAGAGAGAGAGAGAGAGAGAGAGAGAGAGAGAGAGAGAGAGAGAGAGAGAGATCCTAATGGGAAGTTTTAGATAAAATTGTATTCATACATTTCAAAGAATTTCAAATGTAGGTAGAAACAAAATCTAACTAGTGACAATCACCACCAAGGTACAATTCATAAATATAATCTGTGGTTACAGAGATGATTGTGGCCTTCTTCTCTTGTTTATGGATTTTTCAGATATAACTGCTTGACCACAAAGAGAAACAGAAGCATTGAATCATTTTTAGTCTTGTGAACTGGAGTTCTTATGGTCTTGTGAAAAAGACACAGCTTTGTCTGCCAAGTTCATTTTGACTAAACTATTTTTTTTTTCAGAATATGGATCTGTTGAAGATTCATGAGTTCGCAGCAATTCTGATTTTCAAGCTCAGCTCTAGAAAAGAAACATTTTTGCCCTCTACATTTTATTATAATCTCTTCAAATATTTCCTTCCCATAAAAACTTGCTTCTATGGTTTTCTGAGTAAGAATAATGGCTCATTTATTCAACATATGTCATAGTGGATAATATGATTTTTAGCTGTCCAAAGATTTATGTTCCCATTTTTCTTCTCTTCTATTTGCATACTCAATGTCTTCTCCATTCTTTTTCTCTTTTATTTTTTTTAAAGCTTGTGAAACCAATGGCTGATATTTCTCATATATTGTATTACTTAGAGTAGCTGTCTATGTGAAGTTTAGGCATCCCTACTCAGATTGCATGCTTCAATAAATCCTTAAGTGAACAGAAGCTTTCTGAGTCTTGTAAGTACTTCATAGCAAATGTAAAGGGATCTTTCAGATCGCTGTTTTGCTGAAATATACAACACCTTTACCGTATCATTGCCTTCACTAAACTGTAAAAGAGATTAGTTTCTAGGACTTGTTGATATTTAGTTGAATCAATTCTTTCTTCCAGTGGTGGGATTCAAATAATTTAACAACCGGTTCTCTGCCCTAATGACTATCTGGGTAGGTGGACTCAGTGGTCATATGACTGGATGGGCTTGGCCAACTCAACCTCACTCATGTTGATGGGCGCTTCACCTTAGCTGTTACAATGTAATAAGGGTCAACCGGAGGGGCAGTTTCTGTAAGCAGGGCAATAAAGATGAGGCTAGAAACAACACCAGAATAGTTTCCTTCCTACCTTCCTTACAGGATTAGCCCTGTAAAGTGGAAAGAAACAAAAGGAGATTTCTTCCAACAATCGGTTCTCCCAACTGCTTAGAAAGTTAACAACCAGTTCTCCCGAATAGGTACAAACTGGCTGAATCCCACCACTGGTTTCTTCCAAACTGACATATTATCCGTGT